>NC_052403.1:13900964-14060997 GCF_009389715.1 Phoenix dactylifera
AGGAAAAGCAACAGGTCCACTGATTGTTCTTTACTTTGATTGGATTTGTTGACATTTATATTGTGAAATAACTATAACTTTGTATTGTTGTGCAGCTATGGCCAAGAAAAAGGGAAAACAAGAGGTAATGGAAAAGCAGCTTTAATACTGGCTGCTACTCAAGTTCCTCCTCAACCTCCTAGGTTGCCTAAGCATGTCGAGGAATGTCATGATGATGATGATTACATTCCTGATGGGGACATGAATGAAGAGGTGGATACAGATAAAGAAATAAATGATGAAGAAATGAATGGTGCAGTGCAAAATCATGAGGATACAATGAATGAGGATCGGATAAATGATGAACTTGGGATTGATCCAAGACAGAGCAATGGCCGAGAGCCAACCCTTAAAGCCCCTGTTGATGCAAATGGAAAAGTGATTGTTAGGTGTACAAGAGGAATGTATGAAAATATCACTTTCTTCCATCACTAATTTCAATTTATGTGTTTGTTGTTTTTACAGAATTAGTTTATTTTCTAATGAATATTTTTTAAATTGCAGGTTTCTTGATTATGAGGTCAGTCACAAAGCTGTTGCTATCATGCGCCAATTTTTCAATGGTCCGTGGTTGTCATGGAGGGAGGTTCCTGCACATGCTAAAGTTGGAATGTGGAACAAATTTGAGGTGATGTAATTAATTTATATTTCTTATCGTTAACTTTTGCCCTTGTTACACATGCCAATTAGTAAGTCTGATTACTTGCGACCTATATATTGTTAGGAGATACACACAATTCTTTTAGGACAATTGCATCATGTGCATCAAGTTTGGAACAAGCATTATCAGCGACGGTTGACAACCTCATTAGGGAGGGTTAGAAGCCAAAAGCTTTTGGAAGCAAAAGAAGATTTAAATAGAGCTCGTGATAAACCCCCAAATTGGATCTCTAGAGAAAATTGGAATAAGCTAATTGACATTTGGATCTCCCCAAAATGGAAGAAGAAATCAGAAGCCAACAAAAACAATAGAAACACCATGAAGAATGGTAGCATCTCTAAACACTGTGGAGGATCAATCGCATTTGTCCATCATGACGAACGACTGGTACGCATTTTTATTCAATTAGATTTCTATAATAATTTTCATATTATTGTTCAATCATCTCAAATCAGCCCATTATATGTTAATGAATTTTTTCTTTTCTCTTTTGTAGAAATTAAAGTTCAATAGGGAGCCAACAATAGTTGAATCTTTTAATCGGACGCATAAGACAAAGCAAGGCATGGAAGGATATGTAGATAAGAGAAGTGAAGCTGTCATGGTAAGTATAATTTTTTTATGATTCATAAATATTATTGAGCTTGCTCATGTTTATCTCTTGTTTGATTCACCATAATGTTTTTCTTTTCTTTTAAATCAACTGACAGGCAAAGTATTCAGCTGAATACTCCAAAAAATATGGTGATGCCTCCACCTCAGATGCTCCTCCACGTGATTATGACTTGTGGTTTGAGGCAACTGGTGTCCCAATTCATGGCCATGTCTATGGCTTTAGTCCCCTGGAGGATCTCACTGGAATTATTAGGCAATCATCATCCTCTTCCACCTCTACAAGTCAAGCTCCAGAGCTGTACACGCGTGAAGACCTTCTACGTATTCTTGAGCATGAAAAGAAAAAATGGCAAGAGGAGGTTCTTCAAAAGATGGGAGAAGAGATTGGCTTTGGACCAAGGCATGCAGATCGGGGGAGTAATGGTGATTCTGGTTTCGCTGATCATGCTTCATTATAATTGCTTTTGCCTTAGATGATAGGTCTTTGCATTCCTAGGAGGAATAAAATCTCTGTTATGATATACTTTTTGTACTTTGATTTTGATGGATTTGGGACATGTTGATGCCTATTTTGAATGACATGTTAAAAAACTTTTGCGTAATGTTGAATGCCTTTACTATTAATGATATTATTATTATTATTATGAACCAATCAATGTACCAAATATACCAGGTTATTAGAATGTGATCAGTGACTAAATTTGGTTACTGAATTGTTTACCAAGTATTGTGACGAGCAGCCATAAACTTAGTGACAGAATTTTGGTTACTAAAAATTGATTTTGCTCAGTGAGTTGTGACAAATTAGTGACGGTAACCTTGTCACTAGATCAGTGACGGAATTAATAACAAATTTAGTGACAAAATTTGTGACCATGTCTGTGACGACTAAATTTGTCACTGAAGGTTGTGACAGATCAGTAACCAAATTTGTGACTGAATTCTGTGACAAAATCAGTGACCAAGTTACCTTCATCACTAACTCAATGATTGGTTAGGGACGGAAAATACATAATTTCTTAAATATTTAATTTTTAGATTTGTAACGGTTTAGTGACGGTAATTCTGTCACGGAGGTTAGTGACGGAAATCGCCGCCGTCACTGAGAATCTAGTGACGCGTGTTTTTGTAACCAATTCAGTGACGGGAGCTCCGGTCACAAATTCCGTATTAGTGACCGGAAACATGGTATAGTGACGGGAATTTCCGTCACTATACGCGTGTTTTCTGGTAGTGATATGATTCTTAAAACAAAAGGTTAACAAAAATATAAAATAAAAATAAAAATTATTATAAAATAGAAAATATAATATTTAAAATTTCTAGTAGTAGTTGAAAGCATGCTAAATAAAAATAGAAAATCAAAAGATACAATTTTAAGAAGTAAAAGAAAGAAATGAAATTGCAAGAAAAAATGTAAAGGAATAGATAATAATCAATAAATAGAAATAGAGGACATAAAAATGCAATTCAAAGTACAAGAGTTAGAAAGAAGTTATAATGAAAATACAATGTTTAACTATAAAGTAGGAATAGAAACAAAAATTTAACTAATATCAAAAATATTCAAATTGAAATGATAAAAAATAAATTATAAAATTAAATTTATCAAATAAATAACATCAAATATGCATATTTGGTTATAAAATTTTTGAAATTAAAAATAAACTAGTAAAATAAAAAAAATTGAGATATATAATCTTTAAATGGAAATTGCATAAATGCGAAAGAGAAGGAAAAGGGTTGTGTGGGGGTATGGATTGGTTAAGAAATGAACATGGCCATCAATGCTTTCTGTCATGCTTTCCCTCGCATGCTTCAGCTGCCGCGTATAAAGAATTTTTTAAGAAAAGAAGGGCTTTACGCATGAAGATTCTGTTGCCTTGATTGGTGATACAACGAGCTTATACTTTCCAAGCCAAATATGTATTTAAAGAGACCAATAAAATTGTCAATTGAATCTGGATGGCTACTTACGTGGCTAACTATTTAAAATATATTTTATGGTCAGAAGAGAAAAAATTTTCACAGACACTCCATGAGCTTGTATTTTTTTATTTTTTATTAGATATATTCGTATATGCATTACATGGTGAACCGTCAAAGAAAAAAAAAATAAAAAAAAAAATACAAACGAAACCCCACAACCTATGCTTGTAGATCTGATGGACAAAGAGAAATAGCAAATAATAACTCGCGTGGTGGATTCACACGCAATGGGATCTCGGTGCGGTGCTCCCACCAACTTTTTTGTTCTGGGTTGGTGGGTTGGTGGTTTGTCCACTTTGTAACGACGAAGACCACCGCTGGTCGCAGCCACCAGGCTTTCGCAGGAAAAGCTGAAAACAGAAGGATGTTTTGCGTGCATAATTTTCTAAATATATAAAATTATATAAATATCTTTATAAAGTTGATGCATACCTTTATAAAATATTTATTTTGGATATATATATATATATTACATACATATCCATACCATTTAAAAATAAATAATTTAAAATTAAAATGACTCAAATATTTTCATGGATTGATATGAAAAAGAAAATTTTATAAGGATATATGCGCAAATATAAATTTATGAGGATATTCATGCAATTTTGCATATGCAGGAGAATACATACTTAAAAAATATTAAAAACTGAGGTATATGCTCAAATGACAAAAGTTAATAATAGTGAAGATAATTTAGCCACTCTTGATTAAGAAGAGTAACAAAAAAAATCAATGTTGTCATACTATATGATCCTATGTCGATATCAATTTATGTTATTTTTATGCAATTCTTGCCTCAAAAAATGAATCACTTACCATATAGAAATTACTAAAAGTCATTTCATTGATCTTAACATCTATAATTAATTTAATTTTAATATATTTTATTATTATAAAAATAATAAAAAAATATTGTAAATGTTATAGACTCAATAATGATAATTAGATCAAAATTAAATATGAGAATGTAATTACCAAAATGGTCATTTAATATTCTAACTTGACCAAGTTAAGATCTTAAATAAATAAAAATTGACAATGTTACTTAGCTTTTTATTTTGACTCGTCGATTTAACTGAGTTATTAAAGTTTTGGCAAGTATCAGTCTAGCTTTGATCTTTTTTTTAGTGTAAATCCTCCTAAATATGAGAAATTGTAGAAATTTGTTGAGAAAGTTGCTATTTGTGCATGTATCCTTATTACCTTTTCTTTTAGCATGCTACCCGTAAGGATATTTTAATCATTTTAATTTTTATTTTTTTAACAGTTTTAGATGGTACGGATATATATATATAAAAAAATTATACATGCAAAATAAATATTTTAAAAAGGTACACATGCAAATTGTAACTTTATAAGGATATTTACACAATTCTACATATTTAGAAAGTATAGATGCAAATAATCTAAAATATAAAGAATTAAATCGAAGGAAGTTGGAGGTTGCAGAGGAACTTGCTGGTCCAACAGAATAGGTCCCTCTGGGTCTCTCTCCAAAATTTATTTGAGGATTATGTTTATCCTATTTACATCCAATAATTTGTAAAACTTATATTTACATTTAGTTAAATTAACATGGCAATAAAACTTTTTGTCACGTGAAAAATCAAAATTATTTTTAAATGGAAGAAAAGATATATATTGTTGCTGGTGGTCCAAACCGAGAACGATTGGCACAGCGGTGTGAACGGAGTTCCGTTTGAGTTGCCTTGGTTGGTGTTGATTGCGCTCCACCTTCCACCGGAAAACCTGCAAGCAAGCCTCGCACCACCACTGGGGTAGTGGGGGCCCTCCGACGATCAAGTCAGAGGAGATTGGAGGAGAAGGAGAGATAATAGTAGCAAGTAAGAGAATGCTCTGGAAGTTCTTGCTTACCCTCCCCCTTCTCCCCCCAGCCGCATATATACCAGGCTGGGGGGTCCTTTTGGGGGGTTGGTCATCGTGTAGCACGATGGAGCTGCCACTGACATGGCCGTTACAGGGCGTCGTGGGGCAGCGCTGGGTACGGCCATGACAGGGCGTAGTGGAGCTTCGCTTTGTACGGCTGTTACAGGGGATCGTGGAGCAGCGCCAGATACAACCGTTGCAGGGAGTAGTGGAGCAGGAAGCTGCGGCATGCCTCTGGGGAATAGCCTGTCGTTGTCGAGAGATGTCCGACTCGGGGTCGGGCTGCGGAGACGAAGATGTCCGACTCGGGGTCGGATTGCTGGATCAAGGGGCAGCCGACACGGGGTCGGGCTGCGGAGCCGAAGATGTCCGACTCGGGGTCGGATTGCTGGATCAAGGGGCTGCCGACTCGGGGTCGGACTGCGGAGCCGAAGATGTCCGACTCGGGGTCGGATTGCTGGATCAAGGGGCTGCCGACTCGGGGTCGGACTGCGGAGCCGAAGATGTCCGACTCGGGGTCGGATTGCTGGATCAAGGGGCTGCCGTAGTCTTCCTGGGCGCGCGTGCCGGTCACGTGGGGCATGGTGGCTAAGTTCCCCCGTAACAGTAGCCCCCCACTTCCGAGCCTGGAACCGGAAGGAGAACGGGTGAAGGGAGTGATGCTTCGAGATTGCCGCCATCCCTCGGAGAGGCGCGCGCGCTTCGAGCTCCCCGCCTTCTTTATGGCGTATGGCGGTTGTTGCTGACCTGGCAGTCTGAGGATTTCGGCGGACATCCTTCCTTAATGGCATCGATTCGCCTTTGGGGCGCGAGCGACCCTTCGGCAGCCAGGCGTCCTCTGGCGTCACCCACCTTTCCGCCTATTTAACCGGGGGCCCTCCTCCGTCCGCCTTTCTCTTTACAGACATCTTCGAGTTTCTCCTTTGCGCTGCCGTCATTGCCGTCGGACTGTTCGCTTGCTCCTCCTTTGACGCTCTCGGAGCCGTTCTTCCTTCTCTTCCGGTGAGTTGCCCCATTCTTCAATTCAAGGCTCTCCACACTTTCTCCTTTTGTATTAGTGTACTCCAGTCGTTCCGGTCCTTTCCCCCTTCTTGACCCCGTCCTGACCGTAGATTCACTGGCCATTAGGGATGGGCGAAGTGAGAGCAGACCGCATTAAGTCGGAGCTGGTCGCCGAAGACCTAGATAGGTTCGTGGCTCGATACCACCTTCCCGAGGCCTGCAATGTTACGCTCCCGGGGCCTGAGGAGAGGATGTCCCATCCTCCTCCAGGGAAGGTTGCCATCAATGAGGGCATTCTTCAGGCCGGGTTCCGCTTTCCCCCCTCGGACTTAGTCGTTCAGGTGCTTCGGGGTTTAAGAGTGGCGCCGACGCAACTGGTGCCGAACTCATGGCGCGCCCTGACGGCCTTTCAGGTTCTCTGCCGCATGCACGAGGTTCCCGCCACCCTGAATGTCTTTTGGGAATGCTACGGCCTGAGCGGCCACCCCCAGGACAAAGGGTGGTGGTGCTTTGCGGCGCGGCGAGGGTGCGGCCTCGTCAAGGAGGCTCCTACCTCCATTCACGGCTGGAAGGGGCGCTTCTTTTTCGTTGACGCAGATCCCTCTTGGGGAATCAGGGCAACCTGGGAGACGCCGATGAAGTCCCCGATTGGCCTATCGAGGTTGTCGAGGGAGGAATCCGATGGCGTCGCCGTCTTGAAGGGGTTGGTTGCCGAGGGCCGGCTCCCCTCGGTGGCTCGACTTATTTCTGAGGATACCTTGGTGAACGTCTGTTCGTCCTTTCCTGTCTACCTAAAAATATGCTAGACAGATCGTTGTTAGAACCGACGAACAAAAGTTAAATTTAATTCTACTCTTACCTTCCTTACTCGAAGAATAGTGGTTGTAAGAGGTCGATCCACAGGGAGGCGATTGGAGTTGCTTAAAAATTAGAACGTTCACTCGGATTTGAAATCGATTTTTGAATGATAGAAGAAAAACATTATTTTGGGGATGTTGAATAATTCTCTAGTTGAAACTAACTAAAAGACAGGTGCTTAGATTCGAAAAGCATTTATTTAATTAATCAAAGAAGAATTTTGGCATAAATTAAAATAGACAACACTAGGAAGATTGAAGCTTAGAATATAAATTTTATATATATAAAAAAAAAGTTAAATATATTGCATCAAAGAAAAATTAAAAGATTGCATAATTTGAAGAACGTAGATTGAAAACAACAGAAATTACAACTTTAGCATGAATAAAACTAAAAATCCCAAAACACTTGCTCTCAAAATAAAACTCTTAATAAAACAAAAAAAGAAAACTAAAAAAAAAAAAAAACAAACAGAACATGCTCTGTTTTCAAAAGAGAAAACAGAGCATTTCTCTTCTTCTTCCCCAAACCGAACTCTCCTCCCGAGCCGACTCCTTCTTCTCCCCCTGGCTCTGTTTCTTGGCCTCCACCGAGCACACCCTCCCCTTGGCCTTCCCCTTCTCCTTTTATAGCCGCGGGGTCACTTGGAATTTGGGGAGGAATCACCGGTCATCCGAGATGCTGGGAAGGAGGAGGAGATGGCGGGCGGATTGCTCCGGACGACTTCCCTCTTTGGCCACGGACGCGAGATCGCCGGACGCCTGATGCGGAAGGTGGGGACGGCTGGGATTCGGATCGCAGAAGGGAGGTGCGGACTTCCTTCTTCGGGCGCTGCTGGGATCACGGCTTGCATCACGGGGCTCCGGGAGGTGGATCAAGAGCGACTGGGATTGGATGCGGAAGGTGGAGACGCGCTGAAATGGAAGAAAATTTGGGCATTTTCACCGCGTGAAGAACACGGTTGCTGGGACGTGCCGGCTATGAGATGTATCTGATACGCGGGCGTTGCTGCTGCTGATGGTGTGGAGGATTGGGACGCATGCGGAAGGCACGGATGGAAGGTTCACTGCGTGATACACTGGGGATCTAATCGCGAGATCCTTGGGAAAGAGCTGCTGGTTGATCCGGTTGGGACGCGGCATGGGCTGGCACGCTGAAGAAGAAGATCACAGAAGAGCTGGGATTTTGATCGCGTAAGGAAGGAGACGCATGCGGAAGGTGGGGACGCGGGCTGGTGACACGTCTGATACGCGGAAGGCTTGCTGGAGCGTGGCTGAAACGGGCGAGAGAGCCGCTGGAAGGAAGAAGAATAGTGAATCATCAAAACAAATTTCCGTAGCACTGTTCACATGAACAGTGTTTTTACGTAACACTGTTCATATGAACAGTGTTTTTACGTAACACTGTTCATATGAACAGTGTTTTTACGTAACACTGTTCATATGAACAGTTTCATCTCAAATACTGTTCATATGAACAGTGTTTTCACGGAACACTGTTCATATGAACAGTGATTTCAGGAATGAATAGTAATTTCGGGAATAAATAGTAATTTCAGCTATTGTTTATGGGATTGGAGGTTAAAAAGTTCTTTTTCTTTGTGATGAAGTGAGAGTGGGAATCTTTATTCCGGAAGAGTGCACGTGCTAATCCGGAAAGGAGGGAATGCGAGGATCACTGGAGGATCGCACGCGGGCTCGGATGTTTGGGAGCAATTGTGCTCGATCAGATCATGGCAGGATTGGGCCCGCATTGTTTGAAGTGTGGGGAACGAGCTGATTAGGCTTACTTGCATAAATAAAACATTAATTAGTTAATTTTATTATTAATAATTAGCTAAAATACTAATTAAAATAGTCTGATGATTGCACTTTTGTGCTCTCATCACACCCCCCAACCAGCTTATTGCTAGTCTCTAGCAATTTAGTGCGTCAATGATAAAATGAGAGTATAAAAGTTTTATTTATTATATATATATGAATATGCATGAACTAAGATAAATACTCACTTTCGTAGAGCATTACGATTGCACTTAGCACGTGCAACAAGCCGTTAAACCCCTAGGTTACCCTAGTGGACGAGTGTTGTCTCGTGAGGGTTTGCAGTGAAGTTACCCACAAACTTCAATCCCAAAATAAAATTTGGTTTGTGAAATGAAAGTCTTATTTCAAGTACATAACTGATAAGAATTTCAAAAGCACACAAGGTTTTAATTACTAAGTAGCCCAATTTCTAGGTTAGTATGCAATTTAAGTTGAAGTTATTAAGTTTTCCGTTAGGAAGTTGTAAGACTTATTTATACTTGAGTGCTCAGTGAAGTTTGGACCATACACAAGCTAAGGTTTTGGATCTCCAAAATATCGCTAATATTAGTAGTTTCCAAGAATTGGTCGGACAAGACCTATTTGCTGATTCAAAATCATCTTATCTGCAGGATTTCGAGAGCTGTGGATGTTTACTTTAATACCTCATGGGTTTTATCTGTAATATTCCAGTTTACTCAAATTTTTACAACGACGGCTTTCACACTATTGTCTTTCTTAAGGTCAATATACATTTTTTTTTCATCATTTTTTTTTGTTTTTTTTTTTGTTTTTTTTCATTAAAGAGAAATGATAGTGTATATATTGTGCACTTTTACTCCTGTGATGATTCCTCCATGTAGCGAGCAATTAGTCGACAATTCTCATACCAGTTGGCATGAGGTGTCGGGCATCAAGACTCCCCTACGGACCTATGCTCGGGTTCCTCATCACAAGCCCGCTGACCTTTGACAATAGGTAGCCCTTTTCGATGTACCTGACTAAATCCACCATTTTTTTTTTTTTTGGATCAGAAAAAGATGGTTCATCAGGATTCGAGGTTGCTACCATATTCTCAACACAATGTCGAACCTATACCTTAGAAAATGCAGGCCAGATGTGTTGTGAAATTCAAAGCACTAATTAGCTTACAACTCACTAAAAGGAACTTAATAAAAAGAACTCACTTTGCACTACTTCCAACTAGTCATTGGGCTCTTAGATTTTATATACCTTGTGTGTTGTATATTTTTTTATTTTAACTAAAAACTTTTTTTTTTAATTTTTATAAAATTTCAATGCTTAAAAATACCCCCAAACCTACATCTAACATTGTCCTCAATGTTAAAGAAAATTTGAAGCAGTAAGAGGACAGAGGAGAAGTACCTGATATGGGTGGGTAAGTTGAAAGTTGGGGCAAAATCCCCCAAACCTGCATGTTAGTAATTTATTGATGATTTTTTTTTTAATAAAAGAAACTTACATGTTGGGTTGCCTCCCAAAGAGCGCTAAGTTTTATGTCTTCAGCCAGACAAAATGTAAATCCTCCTTTTTTCAACCATTATCTAAGAATGGTTTTGGAAGAGTCCGATGAAGAACAGTCGGCTGATGACGATCTATGCTCATAAGGGGAACAAAACTAAGAGGCGCATGCTTGACCCTTTCCTCGGAATGGGCAAGGTAAGCTTCTAAAGGGTCTTTATTATAAGTTTGTAAGAAAGTCTCCTGAACCAGACTTTCAATCATGTCAACTTCATTGATTTCTTTGTCGTCTGGTGGTTGTTTACTTATGTTGAAGACATTAAGCTCGACTTTCATGTTGCCAAAAGATAACTTCAGCATCCCATTTCGACAGTTGATCACAGCATTTGTTGTGGCTAAGAAAGGTCTACCTAAAATTATAGGTGTGTGACTGTCTAGATGTATTGCAGGTTCAGTCTCAAGGATAACGAAGTCCACAGGATAGTAAAACTCATTTACCTTTACAATTACATCCTCTACAATTCCCTTAGGATACTTCACAGTCCTATCTGCTAATGACAAAGTGATGTTTGTGGGTTTTAATTCCCCCAAACCTAGTTCGGTGTAGACAGAATAGGGTAATAGGTTCACACTTGCTCCTAAGTCTAATAGGGCTCTCCGAATGATGGTTTCTCCTATTTTAATTTCAACAGTGGGGCAACCAGGGTCCTTGTATTTTGGGGCAATCTGCTGTTGAATAAGAGATGAGGCTTGTGCAGCCATCACAGCTTGCCTAGGAATTCTGGTTTTTCTTTTCACCGTGGTTAAGTCTTTTAAGAATTTTGTATAGGAGGGGATCTGTCTGATGGCATCTAGGAAGGGTAAATTTATTTGAACATTTTTAAAGACTTCCATGATTTCATCGTACTGAGATTTTTTCTTTAAGTCTTGTAGTCTACTAGGAAAGGGAGCCTTAGGTGTGTAAGTCTCTATTGGTTCTCCTCTAGTCCTTGTGTTCCCTGTTCTTGTGCCTTTTTCTGGGTGGGGTTTGGTTCATGCTTTTCTTCTTTTTCTTGCACAGAAAGTTGGACTTTGTTGTCTACTTGCTTGCCAGACCTTAAAGTGGTAATTGCCTGGACTTCATAGGTCGGATTTCCATTGATTTGATACTGACCTCTTTGATCTTGATTTTGTTGTCTACTAGGGTTAGGCACTGGTTGACTAGGTAGTTCACCTTTCTTTCTATCCCCTAGAGAGTTTGCTATTTGGCTTAGACTAACCTCAAGTTTTGCAATTGCTTGCGCATGGAATTGGTTAGTCTGGGCTTGGGCTGTATTGGTCTGTTGTTGTTGCTTGATAAAATCTTGTTGTTGTTTCATCATATTAGCCATCATGGTTTCTAATTGTGAAGGTTGCTGTGGGATAGGGGCATTATAAGGAGGTACAGATGGAACCAAAGGTTGGTTCATTTGTGGTGGACCTATCCTGGGGAAGTTGTTTTGAAAACCTGGTGGACCACTTTGATGCTGAATAGGTTCATTTTGCTTGTATGAGAAATTTGGGTGGAACCTATTATCAGGGTGGTAAACTGGGCTGAACGAGTTGGGAGTGGGCTTCTTAAAGGCACTATATGAATTTAGAGCATTTGCTTGCTCGGCCTTTATGATGGGCAGATTAGGGCAGCACTCCACTAGATGCTCCGGACTGTTACACAAGACACACAAACTATATGACTCGTGTTCCATTTTCATGATGGGATTTGACTCTTTGTATGAACTCAAACTAGTGGAAACAGTAAAAGCATCAAACTTTTTACTTAAATTGTTCATCCCATTCACTAGGTTGGACATAACATTTTTGAGTTCTGGGTCTGTTTTCATTTCATAATTACCTGGTTTTCTAGACCCGAACTCATCTCTATTTACTTCCTCACCATAGCTACTCCAATTTTGGGCATTCTCGGCTAAGTCAACAAGAAATTCATAGGCTTGATCCAGGGTTTGGTTCATGAACCTACCCTTGTGCATGGACTCAATCATGGTTCTATGTGCCGGAGTTAGTCCTTTATAAAAGAAATGTACTAGATCAGCCTTGTCAAGCCCATGGTGCGGGCACTTGACTAACAGATCATGGAATCTTTCCCAAAGTTGGGAAAATTCCTCCTCAGATTTTCCTCTAAAAGTTCTGATGCGCATCCTTAATTTTTTCAGTTTTTACCATGGGATAGAACTTAGCCATGAACTTTCTAGACAACTGTTCCCATGATGTGATGGAATTTGAAGCAAGGGAATACAGCCATGCAGCAGCACGATCTTCTAAAGTCATGGGAAACAATTCTTAATTTAATACCCTCTTCATCTAAGTTTTGATTTCTAAATGTTTGACAGATTGTCAAAAACTTGTTTAGATGAATATAGGGTTGTTCACTCTCGAACCCATGAAACTTGGGTAACATGTTTATTGTTGCAGCCCGAATTTCAAATTGGGCTGCATTATTTATTGGCAATACTATACATGTAGGTGGACTAGGCGGATGCAGGAGCGAATAATTTATTCAGGGTTCTAATATGTTCACCCATTGTAGAGATCGACAGTTGGGTTTACAGTTCGCAGGTTATGATGAAAAGTTCTGTCAATCTCAGGATCAAATGGGGTTAACTTATCCCTTAATGACCTTCTACCATGCATACATTTTCCACAACTTAATTAGACTCAATTTTTTTTTTTTTTTTTAACGAAATCCTAAAAGATAAGAAGAAGGGCTAGACCAAGATGACCACAATCAACACCACACAATAATTTGACCCTATTAATTTTAGAGCTTAAGTGAGGTTTAGTAGCTTTCTTATATCTAGTTGCATAGAGACTTCTCAGGTTAAAAAAGTTTCTGAAATTCTCTCTAGATTAGACAGCTCCTAATCTCCCTTTCAGATTAAGCTTGAGCTTACCAGTTAAGTGATCAGTAACCAGTGACCAGGAAAGTCCCGGGGTGTGCAGTGGTGCCAGAAGGGATACACCGATACCACAATACCCGTAACAGTTTCTCACTGTTGTAAAACTTTCCTAGACATCACCAATTACTAAATCCTCACTGGAGTGGCTTTCAGCCGCTTCTTTCCAAGAGCCTAATTGAGCTCGAAAACCCTAAGGCCAACGTCTAATTGGATTTTAATTTAATTTGGCTTAGAATAAGTATGCAAGGTGGTGATTTTTGGGCTAAGGACAGGTAATGACTTCCCGACCTTATCTTTTTAATGGGTTTTGCCCTTAATTACTTTATGCAAATGCTTAATACTAAATGCAGCAAATAATCATATTTTTTTAAAGTTTATGCAATGTCATTAGGTTGTACTGATTAAATGAGCAAGCAATTTTTTTTTTCATTTTTTTATATAATTTTTTATTTTTATTTATTATTTTTTTATTATTATTTTTTATATAAGCAATAACTTGAAATATAAACTAAACACAATTCTTATGCGTCAGTCAATCTCCGAATGCCCGTTGAATAAGCTCTGGAGATTACTCCGTGAGGAGTCCCAATAGAGGTATGATCACCTCGGGGGGATTGCGCCTTATCAATTACTAGCAAAAATAATATAGATTTTTTTTATTTTTTTATTTTTTTTTGAATTTTTTAATATATTTTTTAAATTTAAAATTTAAATTTCAAATTTCGAATTTCAGAATTCAAATTTTGAATTTAAATTTTTTGAATTTTTGAATTTTGAAATATTTTTTTATATTTTATTTTTTTTAATTTTATTATTATTATTTTTTTTTTTTTTTGAATTTTTTTTTCAAATTCAAATTTCAGAATTTAATAACTACGAAATTATTACTGAAAATAATCAAAATAATAAAATAAAAACTTACTACCGGAGTGCGTTCACTCCGGGCATCCAAAATCCGATTTGATCTTCGTGATCGTTCTTGCTTCTCGATTTGCCTCCCCGGCAACGGCGCCAAAAATTCTGTTCGTCCTTTCCTGTCTACCTAAAAATATGCTAGACAGATCGTTGTTAGAACCGACGAACAAAAGTTAAATTTAATTCTACTCTTACCTTCCTTACTCGAGAGAATAGTGGTTGTAAGAGGTCGATCCACAGGGAGGCGATTGGGAGTTGCTTAAAAATTAGAACGTTCACTCGGATTTGAAATCGATTTTTGAATGATAGAAGAAAAACATTATTTTGGGGGATGTTGAATAATTCTCTAGTTGAAACTAACTAAAAGACAGGTGCTTAGATTCGAAAAGCATTTATTTAATTAATCAAAGAAGAATTTTGGCCATAAATTAAAATAGACAACACTAGGAAGATTGAAGCTTAGAATATAAATTTTATATATATAAAAAAAAAGTTAAATATATTGCATCAAAGAAAAATTAAAAGATTGCATAATTTGAAGAACGTAGATTGAAAACAACAGAAATTACAACTTTAGCATGAATAAAACTAAAAATCCCAAAACACTTGCTCTCAAAATAAAACTCTTAATAAAACAAAAAAAGAAAACTAAAAAAAAAAAAAAACAAACAGAACATGCTCTGTTTTCAAAAGAGAAAACAGAGCATTTCTCTTCTTCTTCCCCAAACCGAACTCTCCTCCCGAGCCGACTCCTTCTTCTCCCCCTGGCTCTGTTTCTTGGCCCTCCACCGAGCACACCCTCCCCTTGGCCTTCCCCTTCTCCTTTTATAGCCGCGGGGTCACTTGGAATTTGGGGAGGAATCACCGGTCATCCGAGATGCTGGGAAGGAGGAGGAGATGGCGGGCGGATTGCTCCGGACGACTTCCCTCTTTGGCCACGGACGCGGAGATCGCCGGACGCCTGATGCGGAAGGTGGGGACGGCTGGGATTCGGATCGCAGAAGGGAGGTGCGGACTTCCTTCTTCGGGCGCTGCTGGGATCACGGCTTGCATCACGGGGCTCCGGGAGGTGGATCAAGAGCGACTGGGATTGGATGCGGAAGGTGGAGACGCGCTGAAATGGAAGAAAATTTGGGCATTTTTCACCGCGTGAAAGAACACGGTTGCTGGGACGTGCCGGCTATGAGATGTATCTGATACGCGGGCGTTGCTGCTGCTGATGGTGTGGAGGATTGGGACGCATGCGGAAGGCACGGATGGAAGGTTCACTGCGTGATACACTGGGGATCTAATCGCGAGATCCTTGGGAAAGAGCTGCTGGTTGATCCGGTTGGGACGCGGCATGGGCTGGCACGCTGAAGAAGAAGATCACAGAAGAGCTGGGGATTTTGATCGCGTAAGGAAGGAGACGCATGCGGAAGGTGGGACGCGGGCTGGTGACACGTCTGATACGCGGAAGGCTTGCTGGAGCGTGGCTGAAACGGGCGAGAGAGCCGCTGGAAGGAAGAAGAATAGTGAATCATCAAAACAAATTTCCGTAGCACTGTTCACATGAACAGTGTTTTTACGTAACACTGTTCATATGAACAGTGTTTTCACGGAACACTGTTCATATGAACAGTGATTTCAGGAATGAATAGTAATTTCGGGAATAAATAGTAATTTCAGCTATTGTTTATGGGATTGGAGGTTAAAAAGTTCTTTTTCTTTGTGATGAAGTGAGAGTGGGAATCTTTATTCCGGAAGAGTGCACGTGCTAATCCGGAAAGGAGGGAATGCGAGGATCACTGGAGGATCGCACGCGGGCTCGGATGTTTGGGAGCAATTGTGCTCGATCAGATCATGGCAGGATTGGGCCCGCATTGTTTGAAGTGTGGGGAACGAGCTGATTAGGCTTACTTGCATAAATAAAACATTAATTAGTTAATTTTATTATTAATAATTAGCTAAAAATACTAATTAAATAGTCTGATGATTGCACTTTTGTGCTCTCATCAACGTCGGTCTGAGCTCGGTCCCCGCTGACCGTGAGCCCGCCACCATTTCTTTTTTAGCTCTTTTCTCCTCTTTCGTCTTGTTCTTTCCTTCAGTTTCTCAACCTCCGACCACCTCGTCCTTTTTGCAGAGATCGACGACGTCATGCGGTCGGACAAGGCAACGGCTGTTGGTAGGACGTCCCTACTGGAAGCAGTCCGGAGGAAGAAACGAGCTCCTCCGAGCGGGGCCCCACCGGCGAAGAAGTCCCGCCGGCAGGCGACTCCGACGCCGACAGACGGGTCCGGACCCACCGATCAGGGGGACGCCGCGGGCGCGGACCGGCAGTTGATGCTGTATCAGCCCTCCGATGCCGAGAATACCGTTTCTCCAGAGGCATCACCCGGGCGCGCCCAAGATGGACGGGTCGGACGTGATCGGTCCCCAGCCCAGCCTTCGACTCGGTCGGCTCCGGATGATACGAGGAGGGATGCGCCGAGGCCCCGGCCGAGCGGGACCCTGTCAATTCCAAGGGCGGTCCCCGCCCCGAGCATGGTCAGCATGACTCTTCCCCAAGCGATGGGTAAGGGTAAGGCTGCAGAACCACCGTCCGACTCCGGGGGAGAAGTCGGGGTCGGCCTTCACTTTCGCCGGCGCCCGAAACCTCATCGAGACGGTGCTGCTGGAGAAGGACCGCAGGCAGGTCCGGGAGATGAGGGTCCCTGACATTGGGGCTGCCAGCTGCGTCTGTCTCATGTCGGTGAGTGTTCTTTTGGTCGCTTTCATCATTTATAGGCTCTGTTGATCCCCGCCTGACGCCCTCGTTTTTCCTATCTCTTAGCTCGCCCAGTACATGATCCGCCTGGAGGAGTGCTACGAGGAACAGGCGAGGCTTCTGGCGAGGGCCGAGAGCCGACTGAAGGCAGTAGAGGAGGGAGGTCAGGCTGCGGCGGGGAGGACGACCAGGGACCTCGAGATGAGGCTCCAGGTGGCCGAAGAGCGGGCACTCGGCTTCGTCACCCTCGAGAAGCAACTGTTGGAGGCTCAGGAGCAACTCAAGGTTGCCTCGGGTCTCGAGGGCGAGATCAAGAAGGCGGAGGAGCGGGCCGAGAAGCAGTCCCGGAAGGCTGCCGACTACCGGGAGAGGTGGGAGAAGGCCCAGCGGTCAGCCGACAACGCCCGCAACCGAACCCGGTCTCTTGAAGCCAAGCTGGGCGAATTGGAGTCGGCCTTGGAGAAGTCCCGCGCGAGCGACCAGGAGCTTCAGTCGCGCCTGGAGGAGGCTGAGGCTGCTCGCATTGCTGCCGAGGCGAAGCCACAAGGAGGCTCAGGCTGATCTGCTGAGGATCTCCTCCGAGGCGGACGACCGGATTGTGGCGAAGGTCTTGGAGGCGAAAGCTTAGATTATGGAGCGGGCAGAGGCGGCGCTGGCCGAAAAGAGTGCGGAAATCGGGCGTCAGGCGGTACAGGCTTATCGTCAGTCCGCCGAGTTCACCCGTGATATGTCGGAGGCGGGTACAGGCCTATCGTCAGTCTGACGAGTTCGTCCGTGACATGTCGGACGCGGGGTCCGACTCCTTTATCTTAGGCTTCGAGGAAGGCCTGACAAGGGTGTCGGCTAAGTACCCCGAAATTGACCTGAGTGGGATCTCTCTTCTAGACTCCTCTCCGGCGCCATTGACTGCTGATTCTCCAACCGCCTCCCTACCCCCTGCGGACGTGCCCGGCGTTCCCGACCCGGGGGTTCCTCCAAGCTGACCTTCTGTATTTTTTGTTCTTTTCTTTGGTGTGTTGGCGTTTTGCCAAGTTGTACGGGTCTCGGCCCTGAAACAATGAAAGTTAATGCAAATAGAGTTTCTTCATTTCACTTTCGTCCTTCTTCTTTTTTAACTCTTGGTAGCGTCTCGCTGACTCCCGACTACTTGAAATTCTTCTGGCGCTAGGCCAGGTATCTGAGGGTTAGGCCTCAGGGAATTCTTCCGGCTCTAAGCCAGGCAATCCGAGGGTTAGGCCTCAGGAACTTCTTCCGGCGCTAAGCCGGGCATCCGAGGGTTAGGCCTCAGGAAATTCTTCCGGGCACTAAGCCAGGCATCCGAGGGTTAGGCCTCGGGAAATTCTTCCGGCGCTAAGCAGGCATCCGAGGGTTGGGCCTCAAGGAAATTCTTCCGGCACTAGGCCAGGCATCCGAGGGTTAGGCCTCAGGAAATTCTTCCGGCACTAGGCCAGGCATCCGAGGGTGAGGCCTCAGGAAATTCCTTCCGGCACTAAGCCAGGCATCCGAGGGTTAGGCCTCAGGAAATTCTTCCGGCACTAGGCCAGGCATCCGAGGGTTAGGCCTCAGGAAATTCTTCCGGCACTAAGCAGGCATCCGAGGGTTAGGCCTCAGGAAATTCTTTCCGGCACTAAGCCAGGCATCCGAGGGTTAGGCCTCAGAAAATTCTTCCGGCGCTAGGCCAGGCATCCGAGGGTTAGACCTCAGGAACTTCTTCCGGCGCTAAGCCAGGCATCCGAGGGTTAGGCCTCAGGAAATTCTTCCGGCACTAGGCCAGGCATCCGAGGGTGAGGCCTCAGGAAATTCTTTCCAGCACTAAGCCAGGCATCCGAGGGTTAGGCCTCAGAAAAATTCTTCCCGGCACTAGGCCAGGCATCCGAGGGTTAGGCCTCAGGAAATTCTTCCGGCACTAAGCCAGGCATCCGAGGGTTAGGCCTCAGGAAATTCTTTCGGCACTAAGCCAGGCATCTGAGGGTTAGGCCTCAGGAAATTCTTCCGGCACTAAGCCAGGCATCCGAGGGTTAGGCCTCAGGAAATTCTTTCGGCACTAAGCCAGGCATCTGAGGGTTAGGCCTCAGGAAATTCTTCCGGCGCTAGGCCAGGCATCCGAGGGTTAGGCCTCAGGAAATTCCGCTCGTTGGTCGGCCAAGGCTGGCGCAAGCCGAGGCGACCGGTCGGGGCTTCAGGCTAGTTTGCTCCCGGGATGATCATCGGGTTAGCCTGGCATCCGAGGGCCAAGCCTCGGGAGATTCCGCTCGTTAGTCGGCCAAGGCTGGCGCAAGCCGAGGCGACCGGTCGGAGCTTCAGGCTAGTCTGCTCCCGGGATGATCATCGGGTTAGCCTGGCATCCGAGGGCCGAGCCTCGGGAGATTCCGCTCGTTGGTCGGCCAAGGCTGGCGCAAGCCGAGGCGACCGGTCGGGGCTTCAGACTAGTCTGCTCCCGGGATGATCATCGGGTTAGCCTGGCATCCAAGGGTTGTCAGGCCTCAGGAAATCCCGCTCGTTGGTCGGCCAAGGCTGGCGCAAGCCGAGGAGACCGGTCGGGGCTTCAGGCTAGTCTGCTCCCGGGATGATCATCGGGTTAGCCTGGCATCCGAGGGCCGAGCCTCGGAAAATTCCGCTCGTTGGTCGGCCAAGGCTGGCGCAAGCCGAGGCGACCGGTCGGGGCTTCAGGCTAGTCTGCTCCCGGGATGATCATCGGGTTAGCCTGGCATCCGAGGGCCGAGCCTCGGAAAATTCCGCTCGTTGTCGGCCAAGGCTGGCGCAAGCCGAGGCGACCGGTCGGGGCTTCAGGCTAGTCTGCTCCCGGGATGATCATCGGGTTAGCCTGGCATCCGAGGGCCGAGCCTCGGAAAATTCCGCTCGTTGGTCGGCCAAGGCTGGCGCAAGCCGAGGCGACCGGGTCGGGGCTTCAGGCTAGTCTGCTCCCGGGATGATCATCGGGTTAGCCTGACATCCGAGGGCCGAGCCTCGGGAAATTCCGCTCGTTGGTCGGCCAAGGCTGGCGCAAGCCGAGGCGACCGGGTCGGGGCTTCAGGCTAGTCTGCTTCCGGGATGATCATCCGGGTTAGCCTGGCATCTGAGGGTTGTCAGGCCCCAGGAAATTCCGCTCGTTGGTCGGCCAAGGTGGCGCAAGCCCGAGGCGACCGGTCGGGGCTTCAGGCTAGTCTGCTCCCGGGATGATCATCGGGTTAGCCTGGCATCCGAGGGCCGAGCCTCGGGAGATTCCGCTCGTTGGTCGGCCAAGGCTGGCGCAAGCCGAGGCGACCGGTCGGGGCTTCAGGCTAGTCTGCGCCCGGGATGGTCATCGGGTTAGCCTGGCATCCGAGGGGCCGAGCCTCGGGAAATTCCGCTCGTTGGTCGGCCAAGGCTGGCGCAAGCCAAGGCGACCGGTCGGGGCTTCAGGCTAGTCTGCTCCCGGGATGATCATCGGGTTAGCCTGGCATTCGAGGGCCGAGCCTCGGAAAATTCCGCTCGCTGGTCGTGCGCCTGTCGCTTGCCGCCCGACGGGATTTCTCCGTGGCCAGCTGCGATCGTGTTTCTCCTCCTCTCCAAGCGTCGCCTGGGGAACACCAGATGGGCATTAAATGCTAATTGAGGGGTTACCTGGAAAATCGGATCACCAGTTGCTGCTTGCGAGGAGTGTCAGTTAAGCGGCCGCGATACGCGCGTTCTTCGAGGCGGATGCGGCCTGGGCGCGAGCGGAGATATGTGGACCTAGGGGTACAGGCCACCCGGAGTGTCCTGCACAAAGAATGCGATTAAGGAGAATAACGCTTAGGAAATCGCGGGAAGATACGCCTCGAGAGCCGGATCGGCTCCGGATTCAATGCGCCCGCATTTATTGGAGCCACCCGCATCGGAACGACCGGGGGGCCGCAGTTTGGCTATAAATATAGGTGCAGGTGCGATGGAGCCTGCCAAGCCGGAGCTGTTCAGGTTGCCATGGATCGTGGGCCTCCTCTCCGGCGCATGGTTGAGAGACCCCTACCGAAGGAACGGGAGGCGCGCCCTTCGCGACTTCCGCCAACTAGCCGTTTCATCTGGGATCAACAAGGAGGTTCTCCCCGGCGGAACTCCGCTCTAGGCGTTTCATCCGGGATCACGTCTCCCCTCCTTGAAGTTCGGCCTCCCGATTGAGCTCCGCACCAGACGCTTGATCCGGGACCGCGCCTCCATATGCTCTTCTCCCTTGTATCCCTTCTCTCCCCTAACACTGGGGAGGACCGGAATATCCCTTGGAGGTGGCGTTCCCCTGGAGGCAGCGGGAGCTTCTTCTGCGGCGGCTCCTCGTCTTTTTCGTGAGGCGTGGATGGCGCCTCTGGGTAGGAGCAGTGTGGACTTCTCCTTCGTCCACTTCTTCTTCATCCGCGCCGGCTCTTCGTCTTTTTCGTGAGACGTCGATGGCGCCTCCGGTTGGAAGCACCCACTTCCGGTGGGATTGCAGCCGCTTCGGATGGAGGTTTCGGGATCCCAGATCTTCAGCTCCTCGGAGTCTCCACCTCTTCTTTACTTTCTTTATACCCTAATTCCCCTCTGGGAATTCCTTGTAATCACACGAGCACGCCATTGTAACCAGAAATTATTGAAATGAAAAGTGTTGTACATTTTTGAACTGTCTTTCTGGCATTGTTGTTCTACTGGTAATACATCCGCAGGTTAGCGGAATTCCAGCTCCTTGGAATTTCTCGACCATCTAGGGCCTCCAACTGGTAGGAGCCAGGTCGGTTTACCCAGCGAACCCTATACGGGCCTTCCCAATTTGGCGCTAGCTTCCCACCTTCCGCAGGTTGAGATGCTTTAGCTCGCCTTAGCACCAGATCTCCGATTCTGAAAAGCTTCGGTCGGACCTTGGAGTTGTAATATCGGGCCACCCTCCGCTGATACATCGCCATCCGAACCTGCGCCATTTCCCTCGCTTCTTCCAAGAGATCCAGGTTCCCTCGGAGTTGCTCCGAATTGGCCTCGGGTCGGTGCGCGGCCACCCGAGGTGAGGGGAGTCCGAGCTCCACGGGGACAACGGCTTCCGTGCCATAGGTTAGGCTGAAAGGCGTTTCCCCGGTAGGGGTCCGATGCGTGGTCCGATACGCCCAAAGGACATTCTCGAGTTCTTCGACCCAAGCTTGCCCCGTCCGACCGATTCGCGCTTTGATTCCTTGGAGGATTGTCCGATTTGTGACCTCGGCCTCGCCGTTGGTTTGGGGATGCGACACAGATGTGAACCGATGCTCGATCCCGAACTCCTCGCAGAAATCACGGAAATGCTTGTTGTCGAACTGTCGACCATTATCCGAGATGAGGACTCGAGGTACCCCAAATCGGACAATGATGTTCTTCTTCACGAACTTCCGGACTTGCGCCCTCCGTGATAGTGGCCAGCGGCTCTGCCTCTTTGCGACGGCTGCCCCTGACGCTTCAGTCGAGCCCCCTGCGTTCCTCTCGGGCCGGGGGCAGCCCCCAGTGATAGTGTGGATCACGCCCGCCGACGGGTCGATTCTGCTCCCGAGGCTCCTGAGGGGCCGGGTTGGCCGGACGCGGGTCTGCGGGGGGACGTCGGTCGTTCACATATCGACCGAGACGCCTTCGGCGGATGAGAGCCTCGATCTCGTCCCGAAGCTGGAAGCAGTCTTCGGTGTCGTGGCCGTGGTCCCGGTGGTACTCACAGTACGCCCGAGAGGGCCTCCTCCCAGGAATCTTCTTCATCTGTCTCGGGACCGGGAGGTCCTCCCGCCCCTTGATTTCCATGAGGATCTGGGCCCGGGGAGTCAGGAGAGGAGTGTACCGGTTGAAACGTCGGGGCGGAGAACGAGGGCGTAGGGCGCCGTGGTTCCTCGCCGGCGACAGGCTTCTGCGCCGACGTTGAGGCGTCGGGCTCCTCCTCTGGCGTGCCTCTTTTCGCCTTTTCTTTCCGAGCTTTGGAGGGATCTCGGCGGGCCTCTTTGCTCCGGTGGGCGGCCGCCTCCTCGGCGTCCGCATACTGGTTCGCCCGGGACAACAGCTCCGGGAAGCTCCGCGGCAGGCGTTTGTCCAGGGAGAAGGTGAGTCTGCCCTTTCGGAAGCCACGCTTCAGGGCTGAAAGAGCCACCTCCTGGCTCAGGTTCCGGACTTCCAGCGTAGCCTTGTTGAAGCGGGTAAGATAATCCCGCAAGCTTTCTCCCTCGTTTTGCCGGGACATCAAAGAGGGAGTCGGAGACCAGTCGCCGCCCGGCTACTGACGGCGAAATGGGTGATGAAGAGGCGAGTAAACTGGTTGAAGGACTGGATTGAGTTAGCCTCCAAGCCGGCGAACCACGCCCTTGCCGGGCCACGGAGGATCGCCGGGAAGGCCTTGCAGAGGAGAGGATCTGATGCTCCGTGGAGGAGCATAAGGGTCCTGAAACTCTCGACGTGATCCCGCGGGGTCCGCCGCCCCGTCATAGGGCTCGATCGCCGGCATTTTAAACCCCGGCGGATTCGGGGTCCGCAGGATCCTCGAGGCAAGCGCCGGCTGGGAGGAGATCTCCAAGTCGGCGAAGGGATCTTTGGAGTGGCCCTTCAGGACCTGGAGTTGTCGGTGGAGATCGTCCACGCCGCCGGTCCAGGGAGCGCGACCGATGGGTGGGAGACAAGGAGCACCGAGAGGGGGACCGACTGGAGCGCGGGTTCCTTGAGGACTGGGGGATCTGGGAACGTGCCCGGGCCCGCCTCTCGTACCCCGCGCAGCTCCGATGGGAAGGTTAAGGCAGAATGGACCGTGTTCGAGAATCTTCCTCGCGCCGGCGCTCCTCCCCATGGGAGAGGAAGGAGCGCGGGTTGAAGAGGACAGGTGAGCGCTCAGGGAGCAGCGGCTCCTGGGCCCGCTGCGGCGCCCGAGACATCATACCCTGCAGGTTCTGCACTGCCTCCGCGAGGGTGCGAACCTGCTGGGCTGACTGGTCGAACTGAGCGGTTTCGACCATCTGAATGGGAGGTGGAGCGGTGGAGTGTTGCTGAGAATGTGTTGGAGACGCAGTGGCCTCCCGGCCGGAGGCGCGAGAGGCCCCGCGACCGGAGGCATTGGAAGCTCCACGACCACCTCGCCGTGCCATTACGATCGCTCTGAGATTCGTGCCCTCCTTCTAGCGCCAACTGTTGCTGTGGTCCAAACCGGAGAACGATTGGCACAGCGGTGTGAACGGGGTTCCGTTTGAGTTGCCTTGGTTGGTGTTGATTGCGCTCCACCTTCCACCGGGAAAACCTGCAAGCAAGCCTCGCACCACCACTGGGGTAGTGGGGGCCCTCCGACGATCAAGTCAGAGGAGATTGGAGGAGAAGGAGAGATAATAGTAGCAAGTAAGAGAATGCTCTGGAAGTTCTTGCTTACCCTCCCCCTTCTCCCCCCAGCCGCATATATACCAGGCTGGGGGGTCCTTTTTGGGGGGTTGGTCATCGTGTAGCACGATGGAGCTGCCACTGACATGGCCGTTACAGGGGCGTCGTGGGGCAGCGCTGGGTACGGCCATGACAGGGCGTAGTGGAGCTCCGCTTTGTACGGCTGTTACAGGGGATCGTGGAGCAGCGCCAGATACAACCGTTGCAGGGAGTAGTGGAGCAGGAAGCTGCGGCGTGCCTCTGGGGAATAGCCTGTCGTTGTCGAGTTCCTAGGCGCGCGTGCCGGTCACGTGGGGCATGGTGGCTAAGTTCCCCCGTAACATACATATTTTTTATATTTTTTAGTGACTGTTATGTCACTAAAATTTATTTTAGTAATTTTATTTGGATCCACAAAAGATTAACGGTTTGACTGTAAATGCAGTAATTTACCTGTAATCCTAGAAATTTTTTGATAATTTATATATATATATATATATATATATATATATATATATGTATGTATGTATGTATGTATGTATATGTGGGGTGGGAGAGAGAGACGGACACGTGTTGCACACTCAGGCTTTTGGAGTTCCTGCGAACGCCTGGGTCTGCGAACCAAATCCGCGTCGCCCCGTTCCTCCATAAATACTTTCCCTAGGGTTTTCCGGGAGGTGGCAGGAGAGAGCAGGTATTGCTTTTTATCATTATGGCAGCGAGGTTGCTGTGGGCTTCGAGAGTCGCTTCGTACCTACGAATCTCCACCTTCCCAAGGGGCTTCGCCAGTGGTAAATCTCTGCTGCTCTCTTCCGATTCCGATCCTTCTTCCGTCTCTCGAGATCAGGCTTTTTTTTTTTTTTTTTTGCTTTTGAGTGTCTGTGTGTGTTATCGTCTTTGGCTTCTTGCTTGGATGTTTCTGCTTGAATGGGCGACTGGGTGGTCCTGTTTTTTCTTAGATCTTGGTTAGGGTGCTTGAAATGGAAAGATCTGTTGGTTTCTAAGCTAAAGTTTGGATTTTTTTTCTTGATGGGATTTACTTGATTTTTAGTTTTGATTAATGTATTATTGTGTCTTCTTTTATTCATAACAGAAGTTTGTTTGATTTGGATGAATCTGGGATGAATTGAGAGGTCTCGCTTTTATGATTTGGTTCTGGGCTATTTGAATCCGTCAAAGAAGTCCACAACAGGTGTTTCTAGAATGGTGGTTTGGGTAATCTGGCTGATCTGTCGTTTAGGATTGAAGGCGATGGAGAAATTGTTTTCTTCTGAAATGGTTGGAGTGCATGCTTGTTTTCTTTGTTTGTTTTTTTTTTAACTTCTTTAGTGGATATTTGTGGTGGAGAAGATAAAGGTTTCTCTTGGTTGATATTGACGATCAAGTTTTCAGGCGCTAAGGAGGTTTGGAATAATTGGAAAGTAATCTCATGATTGTTGTGTTTTATGATTCCATGATTTCTTAAGAAGCTCTTAAAATAAATAGGGTTAATTATACTTTTGGTCCTCCAAGTTTAGGTCGATTTTTCGATAAATTTCTAAACTTCAAAAAGCTCAAATTTGGTCCCTTTTTTTCACAACTATTTTAATGCTGTCCTTCCCTCGGATTTTGGCCATTTTTTCTCACTGGAAAATCCTTGTTGGCATTAATCGGTGATTGTATGGCCAATTATGTTGCAGAAATTGCAGATGAAAATTTTTCTTTTAATGATACGGCATATGGGTGATAGTGTGACATATGAGTGATGACGTGGCATGTGCTTTGAAATTTTCTGCTCAAAAGTGTCCAATTGTTGAGTGTCACATCATCACCCATGCCACGCCATTACCTATATATCATAAATTATGTTTTGGGTCCTCAAGTTTCACAAATGTTTTTACATGGTTCTTATAGTTCAAAAATCTCTAATTAGGTCCTCTAAGTCTTGATACTCAGGATGTGTTGGCACTCTAGTGAAACAATGGGATGCCCTTTTTCCTTTTTTTTGTTTTATTTTTTTTTCATTGCTTTGTTGCTTTTAATGAATTTTTAGATGTTTTAGACCCTTGAATAGGCTTTTTGAGCGGATGGTTGGGTTTGTGGTATAGATACCAATACCAATACTTGTAGTTTGAAAATTTGAAAAATAACAATAAATTTAAATGAAGCACCACTTATCAAATGAATCATAAACAAGAAAGTCAATGAACTTAAGTAGAATAATAAGAAAATTTCTAAACAATAATTGAAAATAAAAAATAAAGAAAAAGTAAAAAAAGTAAATAAAAGAATTGGCATCTCAGTGAGTTATTGTGATGCGAGGCAATTCCAAGTGTCAAAATGCATAGATCTTGGTCCATAATAAATTAATCAATTGGCATCCCAACTTACTAGGACACTAGGCCATCCCAATTGTTAGGATGCATAGGTCCTTGTCCATCCCAACTAAGACCTATGGGGATGACATGGTCCATAGAGACCTAGGATCCTGCACTTTTCTCGAGACTTGTTATTTCTCTCATCTTATCCGTGATGGACCAAGTCAAACCGGGTGTCTAATCCTTGGGTCATATACTAGGATTAGGAAACAACGCTGATATAATAAATCTAACCCTAGATGAAATGGAACATATAGGACACTTGAAAACTCTGGATATCTTTTCATGCTGACAAGGACCCAAACACCAAACATGCAAACAAATACACAGAGATCAGCTAATTGTTTGTGTGGGAACATTATGAACCATCCATTTCCTTGAGGATGTTTAAAGTCTCAAAGACAAATTTAGATTTTTTGATCATTAACAAGTAGAAGGAAAACCTGCCAATAAAATGGAGAAGACTCAGGATACATTCATTTTGGGCTGAAATTGAAGAACTAACATAATTTAGCTCATGATAGGGAGATAATCCTGCAAACGGTATTAGAAATGAAGAAATCCACTTTTTGATTGGTGATTAGTAAGGGCTAGACTATCAAAGCGAGAATCATGAGTATGCAGTGCAGCCAATTAGAATTGGAGGCTGTCATGCATGTGACATTGCTGGTAAGTGCAGCAGGTGGCATGTAACAGCACCTCAGTCTACATCAAATAGAAAATGAACCCCTTTCGAGATTCACCGAAGGTGAAGGTTTGAGTAGGTAGAAAACCTAATTACCTTTCAGACATTTGGACGAGTATTCAGAAAAGTAAGACCCTTGACTATTGAGATCCAAAGTGATATTGTCCATAGAACAAGTATATTCTGTCGGAAATACATGACTTGAATAAGCAGCACTTCCCTTGTCTTGGTCCATGCCTCTCCAGTATTTCCTTTGTATGAGAACAAAGTTTAGGATTATATAGCGACTGGAAGTAATACTAGTATCTGAGTTCACTTCTTCAAAGCTTTCATGTAATTGAAGTTGTTAAAAGATTCCATACTTACATTTGTACTAGGATATATATGTTTCTTTTAGCATTAAGATGAAGACTCTCCTTTTGCATGCAGGAGTTTGCCAGGAAACCAATTCACGGTTAGCTCATTTGGTCTTTAAGATTAAAAGATTGTGTACTATTCAAGCCAAAAATGTCATCACACTTCCATTGGCCTTCATCTTGTTGAAAGTGAACATGCTTTAGCATATTATGATTACCTAGTTTATGAACAATATGATTAACACGTTTTGAAAATATTCAATTTATTGCACATCCTATTCATTATTAATTAACTAGTAAATGTTCTTGTCTTCCTTGTTATCTTTAGACCTAACTAGGGGTGTGCAAAAAACCAGCCGAACTGCGAACCTAACAGGAACCGGTCTCTTCGATTCGGCTTTTGTTGGTTTTTTTTAAATTCTGTTTGGTTTCGGTTGGAGAAAGTCTTGAACCGAAAAAATGCAGTTTAGTTTCGATTTGACTTTTTAGAAAACCGATTCAAACCACTGACCCGACCCATATGTGTGCCTATATATAAAAATTTTTATTTTTATTTTTTTATATTTTTTATATAAAATAGAATTTTTATGTTTAGACATAGCCGAGCCCATTTAGTCCTGACCATTAAATATTAACCCTATATAAAATGAAATTTTTTATATTTAGACTTAGCCTAGCCCATTGAATATCAACCTAATAAACTGAACGAAATGAACCAAAATTTTTTAGGTTGGTTTCAAGCAGTTTTTGTAGATGATTGGTTCGGTTTCCATTTTGATTTTAGGAAACTGGTTGAAATCAGTTCGGTTTTGCGTTTAGTTCCAAACCGATCCGACCTGACCCGTGTACACCCCTAGGCCTAATATTAACCATGGAGTTCATATTAGTAAGAGTTAATAACTGGTCCTTAGAATGTTTATTATATTACTCTGCTTTGGATTATTTGCTATGATGATTGGACTCTTTCTTATTATCTCTCTTCTACTCTCCTACCTTTGCACTTAGTTGAGGATGTCTAAAAATGCTGATTTGGTTTACTGATAGATATTCCATTAATAATGTATGCATTTAACTCGGGGTCCCCCTCATCCACTGGGAGACAAATGTTATTCTTGGTCAATATCTCACATTCCTGTGAAGTGTGTAGGGAAGTTTGGCTTTAGAGCATTTTTTTTCCAATCAGAGCTTGTTCTCACCGCTCATACCCTGTTGTATTGTGATGACTTGAATGCTCATCCATTCTGTTTTTTTTTGAACACGCAAGCACATTAAAAATAGTTCATTGCTTATTTCCTCTTACTTGCTTCTTCCCCTAAATTTAGCCTACTAAATAGTTCACAGATTTCTTGGTGAAATTCCATTGGATCATGAATTCTTAATAGTTACTAGACAAACTATAGCTGCATGGTTCACTTGCTTTGTGAGTGGCTCAAGCTGGCAAAGATATTCTTATTATATGTTCGTTAGATAATTTATGACTGCACATGCATTGCAAATCTACAAGTACATGCATGGTAAATCAAAGTACTGTATACACATTATAGTGAAGGGTAATGGACAGTTAAACTTGGAAGAGTGGTTATTGCATGCCTGTACTTTCTTTGGAAGTTACAGAATCAATTCTATTTTATTCATTTGCAGTTGTGAAGGATTTGAAATATGCCGACACGCATGAGTGGGTTAAAGTTGACGGTACTTCTGCAACAGTTGGAATAACAGACCATGCTCAGGTTTTATACTTGATCAGTTTTATCATGCAAGCACAATGCTTTTTCGATTTCTAATTGTTTGAGTAACATAACATCAACCAAGATACTGTTATTTAACTCATCACTTCGGGCCAAGTTGCCAAGTTTAGCTGTGGTATAGGAATATTTTCTTTGTTCATCTTGATAGAGTAGCGCTCTCCACTGTGCTCCAAAAGAGTTGAAGTTTGCTGCTTATTAGCTAATTTTCCTATTTCTATCAAGTTCAACATAACTCATAAATGGTTTTTGGTTCGTTATTTTACTAAACTCAATTTATGCTGTTTTGTTTTCAGGACCACTTGGGTGATGTTGTGTATGTGGAATTGCCTGAAGTTGGCACCAATGTGACACAGGGAAAGAATTTCGGAGCAGTTGAGAGTGTCAAGGCTACTAGTGACATCAATTCTCCCATTTCCGGAGAAGTAGTTGAAGTTAACACTGAGCTAAATAGCTCTCCTGGATTGGTATGTGTTGCCTGACAGCCATTTTTATTGATGAATTTGATGGAATTCTCACTTAGTTTACCATTTTCATGGCAAATGAGCCCTACTCAAGCTACCTTCTTCACAACCTTGTCTTGTCCAGTTCTAACCTATCTTCTTATAACATCTAAGGAATTGCTTTCTCCTTTTTATGTTGTATAGAATGCATAATCACATCCAACTGAGACTTACTAGGCATTTGTAAGATCTTTGTTAACTTGACCATTAAACTATAATCATAATTTAGAATTGGTACTTGATAGTAAATCGTTTATTCAACCTTCTTCTTCCATTCTTTGTTGTACCATTTGTACATGACAGGCTTCATGATGTTTTTTTCTAGTTTTTCAACGGGAGGCATTGAAAAGGAAAATCAACTTTATGTTCTCTAGTTGTCTGCTAAAATTTGTAGGGGACTAAGTTTCAGATCTCTCCTTGATTTCCTTGCATCTGATACCTTTGTATTTTATGTTTATCTTCTTAGATATCTGGACATGTAAGTAGGAGAGGTTCTTATCCCGTGTTTAGGTGACATATCCCACTTAAAATAGTTTCTAGATTTTAGGACATTTTCAAAGAGTAGCATAGCAAGTCGATAAGCACTCCTTTAGAAATTTAGTGGACATGACTGTTAAGTTAGGACCACCCACATTCTATTCATCCAAATGATGAATTGAATAAATGAATTATTTCCATTTTCTGCTTATCCTATCTCTCCTTTTATCCTTCTTTGACCTTCCATTCTTCCTTATTTCTTCATGTCATCTTCCTTTCTTTCCTCTTGTTTTGTTTTCACTCTATTCTTATCTGTTGACAACAGCAAGCATGAAGAACAGCCCTCTTTTTGTCCTCCTTTTCCCATTCAATTAACTTTTTTATCCTTTTATCATTGGAGCGATGAGGACAATTTTGAATTCAATCTAACTTGTCGAGACATTAGCAATACTATTGTGAACCACTTGGTAAGGATACTTATATCATCATTAACTCAGATTTGATGTAGGTCACCCATATAGTTTAGGCCATTGAATAAAGTAATAGCCAGAAACAAAACCAATTAAACTTTTGTTATTGGTTTGTGCTGCAGCACCATGAATCTCATGACAATTATATGTTTGCAATGTGCCCCCTTAAACAGGAAATCATGCTTTTTGGCTCAATATAGGATCAAATAGCTATGCCAGTTACATCTTGATTTGTATTCATGTATCATCATAACTATTAGAGTATCATTATAAGATACTTGGTGCAATGACCAAGTTCATGTATTCGAAGACCTTCACGGTAAAGAGAATTTTCTGCACCCCAAACAGGAATCAAATGAGTCGAGGGTTTCAATCTACTTAGAAGGTGTAGTTCCACCTAGTTCATGGGGGAATTGTGCAAGGGGAAAAAAGTACCATAATAGATTGTTAAAGTGGGTAGGAGAGGTGATCACAAAAAGTAATGGTATTTAGTCCCTTGTGTTTTGCTTCCATAATGTTATACCAAAAACAGTAACAATGTTAGTCAAGGCTCGCCGAATCGGTACCGGGACCTGTACCGGTCGGTGGACGGTACCGGCACACGGTATGCTTGGACTTGTCAGTTCTGTACCGGCTTCCATAATGTTATACGAAAAATACTAACAATGTTAGACTAAGGTCCACCAAATCGGTACCGGAACCTATACCGGTCGGCGTATGGTACCGACACACAGTACGCTTATAGAACCGGCACACCTAATTTTTTTTGGAGTTTTTCAAGTTGATTTAATTACTAATCAATCTTTTTTTTATTTTTTTATTTTTATTTTTTTAATGTTTCTATAATTCCGTTTAACTTAAATGATGCATCTTGTTATTTTAAAACGATACAAAATATAAAATGATTAGTGAAATGTTGCATGCTACAAGAAACAACATGAAATATCCTCAAATCAAGTAGTGAGGTAAAAAATATAAAATAATACAATCAATTATATATATTTAAAGTACAACGTACGTATCAATATCTAAAATCTCGTCGAGTGGCGACGCCTCTTGTTGATATTTGGATCATTGGCATAGGCAGGAGGTACATCTGCCCACCCTTCTAACCAAAAGGCGTTGTAGTCTTGTATGTTCATCCCATAAGGAACGTGCTTAGGGTTTTAGACACTCTTGGATCTCTTGCTGAAGCTCCGACTCTGAAAGGTATCCTCTGGCTGAAAAACTGGCCAATAAAACTGATAAAACGGCTGTGGAGGGGCTTATCTGAATAAGCCGACAGCAAAATCCGACTCATAGGATGCTCTAGGCTGCATAGGATAGTAGCCACTGGAAGATGTCTCAGACGCACAATATTCATATCCATATCCGAATGGGTTATAGGTTGTTTGTGATTGTGAGTAATAGGATTCAGTATGCTAAAGAACTTGATATGTTTATGGATCCTACCGCACGTGTGAGGTTATCTGAAGCTGCATCGTGTCTTTCTGAATGACCTCGAGGAGCCCATTTTCTATATGTAATCAGATTCTTGCTGGCTCCACCAGATCGTGGACCGTGGTCTTTATCCTGTGTAGCATGCATAAACTAGGGGTCATTGGTGAATCGAAGACTACCATGCGGTTGTCTTATAAATAGTGGTCTCATATCCTCCACTCCCTTCCTGATCTACAGATCTATGACCACTAGAACTGTTGTTCCTAATCTTTGAATCTAAGTGAACTGACTCCTCCACACTCTCCATTGGGGCTACAGGTGCCTTAAGATTTTTTTTTTTTTTTTTTTTGGTGTGCTGGGCGGTTTGGTCCGGTTCGGCCTACCTTGATGTTAGCACTCTCACCAAATCCTTTTTTCCTTTTTTAACCCAAGTAGTACTAGGGTATAATATCCTTCATTAGTTGGAATCCTTGTAAGAAAGATGGCTGGATGGTCATAGAAGAAGAAAGGAGAATTCACAAATAAAGGATTTTTGGAACTATGTTTTGCAAGGGCACATGTAAAGACATTCAGGTCCACAGGAGTACCACTTTCATTTTCTTTTGCTTTCTGATCACTAAACAAATTAAATTTTTTCTGCTTATCTTAAAATTCCTCTGTGGGCTGGGGTGAATAAAGCTGACCAGCAAAGCTAGTGGTCGATAACTTTTGGACTTGGTAATGGTTGTTCCCGCACTGTCCCATTTCTGACCTTTCATCTACAAGGAAATTTGCTAGATTCATTTTTGGTAAGTTAGTTGATTTTAGACATGAGGCCTAACAACATCAGACCATTGTTCAAAGTTAATTGACACAGGTCCATCTCCAGGGTTCGATCGGGTTCAGCAGTCAGGTTGAGCTACCGCGCACCTTTGACCATCATATGCTAACAGTGTGAATTCCTAGATCTATTTTTCCTAGAAAAGCAAAGACACCTTGATTATTCTAGTGTCCTTTGATAGATAATGTTTGGATGCTGGAATTTCTATGCTGTTTGTGTTGGTGCTCATTTTTTTTTGGCAAGTAAAGGAGAGTGAGCTCCCCAATGTAAAATTCCTCACATATTAGCCTCAGCTTTAGAAAGTAAGAAAAATCACTTGAGAACATTTGAAACCCAGATGACACGATCTGGAATAACCCTAGCTCCATCTGCAAGGTTGTCAGCAACCTTTTTCCAGCAGTAGTTTGGGCTGCAAGTTGGCATCCCTAAGTGTATGCAACAGGGAAGATGTCCTGGGTTTGAACCTGGGTGGTGGCCATGCCTAAAACCTTGTAATAGACCTACATTTGTGCTGCTTGTTAAGTTTTTGGGTTTGAAAGATGAAAATCTTGCTAAAGATGATAACTTGAAATGTTTTTCTTGAATCAGGTGAATGCTAGCGCATATGATGATGGATGGATTATAAAGGTCAAAATGAGTGATGCAGGCGAGTTGGACTCACTGATGGATTCCGACCGATATGCAAAATTCTGTGAGGAGGAAGATGCCAAACATTGAGGCAATTCTAGATTTATCTCGACAAAATTGTCAGTTTGAGTTTTGCCGATTCTCAGTTCATGCTTCGCAAAATCTTGTTGTTTCATCATCTTTGCAGGCTCTAGCAGCGAGCATTTGACTGCTGAAATAATCACAACTTTTTCATCCTTTGGCCTGAGGATTGTAAATTTTGATTACCTTTTATGCCTTTAATTTTGCCTTCAAATATGAACTCTGATTCAAGAGGTCTCCTCATGCAAAGCTGCAGGCTGTCAATTGTGCGATTGTCGTCTTGTTATCCATACCGTTGTTTTATCCATGGGGGTCTTTGAGGCTTTTCAGTTAATGAGATGATTATCATATATTTTATTCCGTTTTTTCTGGCAAGACTCTTCTGCTGAGGTCTTGGTGTCAAAATTTGAGCATAAGTATGCGACCTTAAGCCTTTCAAAACAAGATGGGCATTCGATTTTTCAGTTATCAATACATTACTTGAGGCTAGACTCGTTTGCATGTTAATGTCCATGTATTGATGTAAAATGTTTATGTCCATCGGCTCATCTTCTAAGTGCACCAATTACCTCCATGTTTATTGGATACTTGTAAAGGAGAGAAAATCCAACAACAATCACAATGCGGTGACATGTTCATTCCTATCACCTTCGCTAGCATCTTATAGACAAAAAAATTTGATGAGGATACAAATGTATAGGTCTCTATTGTGCCAATGTCCATTCCATCGGCAACAAGTTTCAACATCAACATGATTTTATTGGAGCTTTATTTTGTGGAAAGGTTTGGTTTTCCTGGTAACTTTGGAACACTTGGTACATTAGGAATGCAAGCAAAATCCAAATTGAAACTCAATTTCTTAAAAGATTATTGCAGAATGAGGCAAGCCGTATGCAATTTTGAATTTTTTTTTATGAAAATACACTTCATTGCTTATGTAATGAATGCCTGCATAAAATGTATAATAAAACTCAAAGCTACGTGTAATAAAATTTAAATGCTTGGACGACAAACCACTCTGTGATGGGAAAACGGGCTAATACTGTTGATAAAAGACTGAGGCTACAAAACTGATTCAAGCTTTCCCATTAACAAAGATAATCATCTCAAATTAAAATAAGAGACATGGTGAAATATGCATAACATATTAGTTTCATGGATTTGAGAAAGAAAAGATACATTTTATTCCCTAAGGATCAGTATATGTCCAGGACATCTCCATACTTTGTCTCAGATTGAAATTTGATTTAATGTAGAATACAGGACATATCCATGCACTGAGAAAAGAAAAATAAATAAAACAAGCTAGCTATGCTGTTACTAACAGAAGTATCCAATGCATGGTGAAGCTTCAGTAGCATCCCTGCTGCCTGTGGTATCCAGGCCTATTTAACGTGCTTGATTTTCCAGTTATGTGCTGTCCGAGGTCCACTAGTAATGCCCTCATAGTACCGAGAATGCAGCTTTTGGTTGTTCCAATCCTTGACAAAACTTGAGAATAGATCTCGTGCAGCCTCAGATGAAAGGTCAGAGAAATATATACTTCTCTCTTCCTTCAACCAGGTTGAAAACTCATTGTTCTTGGAGTAGTAGTCATCCTTTGATAGCTCTTCGACCTCGTGTTAAGCAGAAAAGGCAGAAACATCAGGAAAGAATAGTCAAAAGATGGTTAAAATAGCATACAAGTAACAAACCTATCAAACCATACTGCACCAAATCCACAAACATTTTCCCCACAACATTTCACATTGCTATCAAGTTTTGATTTAGGCCACTGCCACTCAACAGCTCACATTAACTTTCAACCAGGCCTTTTCTTCTCGTGCTTAACCTTTTTCTTCTTCTTTTAGGAAAAGGGAGGGGTGATTGGGGGTGGCAAACTCTATCCCGGAACCACCCATTCACACCAGCCCATGTGAAACAAATAGGTTTGGGTGGGGATGCTTCGAAATTAAGTCAGTTCCAAGTTGACCCAAAATCATCTCGATTATAAATGGGCAGGTTTGGGCTCAGACTCCGGACCCACTGGGTGGACCAAGGTGATCTGGCTGGGAACCAATTGCTTCCATACCCATATAGTTGATAGTTCTCTAATTTTTTCATATAGTTTGTTTCACTACCAAAAAAAAAGGTTAAAGTGAAAATACAGGATAGGCTATGAGATTTTGGGATATCGGGTTGCATTTAGCTAGTTATATTCTTGATTAGTTTATGACTTTCATTTTTTTTTTATAATTTTTCAAGTTCATTATGATTGCAATTAGTTATATGAAATTAAATTTGATTTTATGATTTGTGATTTGTGCATACTACAATTTGCTTCATTTTTCAGTTGTGTATGATTGACCAGTGAAGTGAGAACTTAAATGTGTTGTTGGGTGGGTATCGGTTTATATAAAATAAATGGGATGGGTGTGGATTTATATTTTCAAACACAATTATAAATCTACCTAGTATGGGTTGAGTGTTTTTGACCCGAACTTAGTCTGACCCAACCCATGGCTACCCCTAGGGTTGACCCACCCTATTCTCATGCTTAACCTTAATCGCATCATAACTACACAACTATAGATATTCTTGGCGTTGCAAAGTCCTTTCCCTTCATTCTTCTTAAATAAAATCATTTTTCTTATAATGAGAGAACCAGGGAAGTATGACAAATACAATTTGTTGATTATGCATAGAAAATAAATTTCCTAGATTGGATGTAAGGTCTAAACCTTACACTCAAACTGCAAGCATCATACAGGCTATAACCAATTTTCTGAAAGAAGGAAAACAAGCTAAAGTTGGGATCATGTTATAGTAGAAAAGATAAAACTTATCCCCAAAGACCAAGATACAGCTGTATATTTGACCTGTAAAAGATCAAAGCAATTGTCACCTATACCTAGCTGTTAAAATAGACCATATTTTTTTTCATCATAAACTTTCCTGCCAAAATCAAAAGACAGAAACTCTCTCATCCATGCAGAGATAATCTGAATGTTATGGGCAAACAAATGATGCAGTATCTACGAAAGGAAAGTGATGCATAAGCAAGCTGAATGATTTAACCAGCCAGCCAGCCAGCCAGCCAGAGAGAGAGGTTATAATGTTTTGGCTTCACATGACTTGCTATCATACCTGGATCGATGTTGAACAGGATGAAACGAATCCACTGTTGGAAGGAGTAGCCTATCGGGATGATCTAACATTTCAGATTCTAAAGATGATCATAGATGTGGTGAACAGCGTGAAGCAATTGGTCCTTCCAAAAGTTATACGCACCCAATGGCAGAAAACTATACAAGTAGCACAGATATACCAAAAGAAATCCATGGGAAGAATATAAAAGACATGAAAAAGAGAAAAATAACATTTCAGTGACTTGTTGAACAATCAAAACAGTTGCAATGAACTGGAGTCTGCAGGTGACTCAAGCAAAATGACAAATAATGCTATTAAATATGTGCAGGATTTGGTTTTCCCGTAATTCAGATGATCCTAAGACTAAGGGGATCTAATTGACCAAAATTAACCAGAAGAACCATAAAAAGGGCAGCCAGTGCACAAGGCTCTCACCATTGCGAGATTTGGGGAGGATTAGATGTCGCAACCTTACCCTTGCATGTGGAGACGCTACTTCTGTGTTTCAGTCAAAATGGAACAACATTACTGTTGCACCAAGGCTCACCTAGGGGCTGAAAACGGATCGAATACGGATCGGATATTGATATATCCATATTTTTAAACGAATACGGATACGAATATTAAACGGATATTAAAATTAATATTCATATTTGTTCTAAACGGATACGGATACGAATCGGATATTAAACATATCCATAGTTGTTATAAACGGCTATGGATACAAATTGGATATTGAACATATCTATATTTTCTTATCCGAATATAGATATAGATCATATACTTTTTCGGATATTAATCAAATTTGAGCAAAATTCAAAGATGAAAACTAGAAATAAAGACATGATCATTAAAAAAATCAATTTAAAAAATATAATTTTAACAAGTATTTATCAATAATAAAAACTAACAACTTCATAAAGAATATATCGCTCAAGGTTGCTCGTCACCAAAGTAGAGGAGATCTATGCCGCCTCCAAGGTATCTCATGGTTGTCACCGGTTGCAACCGCCGGGTAGAAACTAACAAATGGATGAACCTTCGAAATCCTAGTTGCTTGAAGATGATGAAGAGGAAAAAAAGGATGAAATGGACAAACGAGAGATTTGTGCCTTTCAGGCATGCGAAGCGATTCGAAGGATCTTATTCGAATCAAGTATTCTATATTCGGGTTATTGTCTTAAGTAATGGTCATCTGATATCTGGGTTCCTTTTAGTTAAGATTTGTTAATTACTTAATTGATTCTCTAATTTAACTTAACTTAAAATTCTTCTTTTCACTTACCCTTATTATACAGATATCCAAATCCGGAAAAATCAGGTATATTCGCATCCGTATCCGTATCCGGAAGATTTTTGAACTGACTATTCGAATCCGTACCTGTATCTGATCAGACCAAAAAAACAGTATCCGAATCCAATATGAATCGAATACGAAAATAGATACGGTCGGATATAATCTGAACCGCTTTCAGCCCTAGCTCACCCTCAACTAGCAGAACCATAAACAACTAAATTTAAAAATGTTGAAAAAGCATTCAAAAAAAAAAAAACAATGTCATTATGAAGCTATTCAGCACTCTTAAAAAAGCCAGGTAATAAAATGTTATTTAGCTCGCCAAACAGGAATCTCACACAGATGCTGATTGTCATGAAAAATAAAACTGATCTCTTTGATTTGGTGTAGTTCAAGCAAATTAAGGATGGCCACTGATACAAATCTAGCCATATTCTGGTGTTGAAATCTGACTAAAGCTGTTGGAAGGAGTCACTACAAAGAGAAAATGACAATTCAACAAAGGACGAGCTAATCAGCAGTTGGTGCTTGAAGCTCACAGGAAGATTCTAGGAAAGCATAATTTGGCATAGGGACCATCTTAGTAAAAGGTACAACAGTTGAAATGTTGATAAGCTGTCAAGTTACTATTAGGATATCCCATATATATACTCTTTAGATAGGTCATATCTCCTCAGGTATTAAAAAAATCTTACAATAGACAAGCTTATGGTGTAGGAACAGATCCAATACAATATTTCACAATCACGGTAAAATCAATACCTCTAATGGCCACTTCTTCCATAGGCTAAACAATTAGGGGTAATTTTTGCATAAACATCAAATGTTGGTAATTAATAGCAGCCTCATGTCACAGGGAGCAGTCCTTTGATATTTTCCTAGACATAAAAAGAATCTAGATGAAGATAGAAGATCACAAAATTTTATATAGGGAGATGAGTTCATTTCTGAAGCCAAAATTATAAGCCAATAGGTCAATTGAACCATAGTCCCTTTTCATTTGTTGAGAAAAGTTGCATTTAATTATTATGCATTAGCATTAGCCACTATTCATTTTTTGAGAATAGTTGCATTTAATTTTCAACTGTTTCTAAGGCGACTTTTCATCCTATTCCTATTGAAATCTGCTGCCTAACTATTGAATGCTAGTTTAGGTTCATTTCATCCTATGTCTATAGACTCAAACAAGCTCCAATTTAGAATCTAACGATATAAGACACTGGAAGCAATAAGCACTCAACATATAATGAGAACAATTATTAGGCTAACTGATATGCATCTACCATTCAGACTTTTCATTTGACCTTGTGGTTTAGTGGGACTAGCGACTGATACACTTGATTGCATTATTTCAAAAAAAGCTACAATTAATAGTGTACCTATATGTCGAACTGATTGAATACAAACACAGCTTAGTTTACCCTGGATTATGATCTAGTCAATTAAATCTTACAATTATAGTACTACAAAATAAATTTGTTTTTTCGCCCAAAATGTTCCCATAAAAACAACTCTGTATTTCACTACAAGTACAAATGGGCATTGTTATTAGCGTTAGTTGCTAATGGAAATTATGAATTGTAAAGTAGCAATTAATCAGCTACATTCACAGCTTCTTACTGGGTCAAGCATATAGAAAGCTAAGTTACTTGCTACTTAACAATATTTCAAGCTAAGATTAGCTACCAAAATTATTATTGCAAAGAACATTTTTAGTAAGGTTCTTGTTTTATACTTGTGAGCAAGGATCTAAATACCGGTGTGTATCAGCCTATACCACCCATACTATATTGTATCAGTAAGGTACTGACGCCAGGATGCCCCTCTGTACCTGTCTATTGCAACACATGGTACAGCACCTCATTAATATAGTGCTGGCACCAAGAGACATACCATGTGTGGGTACAATATGGTACCATACCAGTCAACATGTACCAATAAATTATCGTTATGGATAGCGGTACTGGTACTCCGATGAATTATTCTATTTTCAGGTTTAGGCAAGTCTCTTTTCACTTTTTTTTTCACACTTATCTTCTTCTACTACCAACTTTAGTCTAGTCAATTTGAGAAGCAATACCACTAAGTGAACTTCAAACTTCGGTACTCATACTTTCATTAATTATCACTAGTGGCATTTAAAAGTAAATTGGATATATCATTTAACAGTAAATATGTAAACAAAGAATCACCTTAGGAGTCAAGACTAACCAATTGATACACACACACACAAAAAGAAAGAAAGAAAGAAAGAAAATATTCAAGAATCAAAACCAAAAATTTCAATACTAAATATACAGAGTCACCAATACATACATATGAAGACCACATTCCAACATAAGCAACTTAGTCTAATATAACAAAATATATGATAATAATAGGAAGCTTCCTGTCCTTTAATTTTGTACAATTCATGTTTAGTAGTCTATGGCTTGACCAAAATTACAGCTGAAAACATGTTATATAACTTCAAGTCCAAAGATTTTCAAACTGGAAGAACAACAAATTGTAAGAAATGATAGAAACTAATCTAAAATTTATTCGGCTGACTGTTCGGGCTATTGCTTGCTCTAATTTTCAGGTCTTAGTCCATGTCCCATCCCGAGCTGTGACATTTGGTCTAATGTAAATAAGCAAAAAAACCTTATACAACCTAAAAATACCAATAACATAAAGGAAGACCCCACTACTCTTTTCTTGTTATTTAGTGGCTATGACAGTCCACACAAGTAACCACTAAAAGCTATCTACTTTTTTGAGGACCACAATATTCTAAGAAAGTTGAAGCTTTATTTTCCTCTACTTTTTTTGAAAACAAAGTCAAATGTTCCAACAAATGTAAAACGTGATTTTCCATATTATAAGCTTTTCTTGCAAAATAAACAACCATATAAAGGCTTTTCCAAGGAGAAGTTTTTCAAGCCTTTTTCCTTGAGACCAAATAAACTATAAAGGCACAAAGACAAAAAAAACAAAAAGATGTTAGATGTCATACAAGAGAGATGTTCATGTATCATACTTAATCCAATTAGCATGTTTCACTTTGTCAATCAATTAAAACTTTTCCAAGTTCTGTTATGAATACATAGGAGAGAGAATGCAAAGAGAAGTAAAGCAAACAACAAATTTTAAAAAAGAAATCATTACGACAAAATTCAACTTCTAAATTGCATAAATAATCATTCAATGAATAACATTCTCCCAAGAGGCCTCATCAATATGACCATGAGCAGCAACCATGCTTTATCGAACGACTCCTTAAAGAGCAAGCAGAAGAGGAGTATCAATGACTTCATTAGAGGAGATGTTGGAGGAGTGATGCGACGAGCAGAAGGGCCACAAGAAAGGAGGGTGAGGATAGGAAGGGTGACCTAGAGGATAGGAGTCTTGGATAAGGATGTAGGAGGAGGAGGAGTTGTAGAGAGCTTAAAAGGAGCTAAGGATTCAGATTAAGGGATGGAGGAGTTTGTTGCTTGTCTATGTTGCAAGTCATATTAGACTTATTTGGGTTACCTTTGGTAGTCCACACCCAAACAAAGTAAACAAGCTAATGTATAAGTCGGGCTAGCCAAGGGTATATACAACCCGGATCTAGACCTAACTTGGTTTTGTGAAAGGGTTCGGCTTTCAGCACGAATTTAAATACCTCCAAAAGAGGATGGCATAATTGGTACCATATTGTTTTGGTCCAAAAATGACACTTGGATGGGCACCGGCTCACCAAAAAAAAAGCAAAATCAGGACGTGCTGGTTGTCCCAATCGGTACCAACCGACACCAAAGCTAATACGATTAGTACGAAGCCCACCCCAATTGGGATGACACTTTTTAAAGCACGAGAATGAGATGAATTGGCCATTCCAATCGGTTCTGACTGATACAAGCTGGTACAAAGGCCGATATGAGCCAGTAGCAAGGTCGGCTCGCTCAAACAAGCCTGTCCTGGTTGGGACAACAATTTTTTTCTAACAAAAGATGGAGAGTCAATCCATATCCATATTGCATATCCAAAAAAAAAGAAGAGATTGACCATATTACACATCAAAATCCCCCAAAATTGAAAATCTAAAATTCTACCTCAAATTTGCATTCTGATACAGTACCAGTATGCACCATCAGTTATTAAAATCACTAAACTACATTAAGATGTCAATGCCTTTCAATTCCAATTACATTTATATAAAGGGAAATTAGATATCATTAAGACAAGCAAGAAAATAGGCCAAAACCAAGAAAGCTCACTCACTGAATCCATAACCTTCCTGCTGTGTTTGTGCTTCTCCTTTGACTTCTTTTCTGCGAAAAATTATAAAGTTAGACAATACAATACAAATTGCAGCATATCCTAAGTGCACAGAATACTAATATGTAACACCAAGAACAATGACGATCCTTGTCTATTAAAAACCCACATGCCACATGCACCAAACTTTAACAATATATCAGACAGTACAAAAAAAAAAAGACCAGCAGGTTCCAACCACCCGGAGAACAGCTCAAGAAAAATGTAAAATAATGACAAAACACCAAATAAGTAATTTTCGGTTGCTTCATGCCTACCTCCATGGAAGTATATTTTTCATCGGTCAAATGCATCTGATGCAATTATTCATAATGTTGAAGAGAAAATCTCAAAATTACAAGAAGAAAAACTCAAAGATATCAAACAAATGAAACCCTAATAGGGGGAAAAAAGGGGTTTTGAACTGCCGCATGAGCAAATCAATAAAATCTCCTAAGAAAAACTTAATTAGACTACAAGAACACGAAGAGATAGCAAACAAACCGACCTTTCCCTTCTCGACTTCTCGAATGCTTGTGAGATTTCTCGCTCTTCTTCTTCTTCTCTTTACTTCCGTCTTTCCGGCTCTGCCTTTCTTTGTCATCTCTCTTCCGGTGCTTTCTGCTCCTCTTCTCTTCATCTGGATGAGAAGAACAGGATCAAATTGAGGGTTTGAGGAGGGCAAAGCCGAAGAAAAAGGGGAGATATTTTATAAATTTCCAACCTTCAGAGGGAGAAGCAGAAGGAGATGATCGCCGCTTTCTGGACTTCGCCTCGCTGCCCATTTCGCCGAACGGTCGAGTTCGAAGCCAGGAGACCGAGGAGAGCGAAGAAGAGGGCCAAGAGCCGAGGTAAGCGCATCGGGTTCGGGTTGTTATCTTTTGCCCGACGGAACGATCGATCTTCTTTCGCGATGTCAACCACTGGATCGCGCCTCGCGCAAATCTCAAAGCACTCCGAATTTTTCATAACATCCAACAATTCAACGGTTGCCGTCATGAAGGTAGGTGAATAATTTTTTTTTTGCTAGGAGGTGAATAATTCAAACCATCAGCAGAGGGCTAGCCCATGAATTCCAAAAGTAATTGGATAAGGCTCATGGAGCATTGGCTTCCGGCAACGTGGATGAGTGCCACTTCTTGCTTCGAGACATTTGAACCATAATTAATGGCAGCGTGGCTTTTTAGACCAAACATATTTATAAAAAAACTAATAGGACCGCAGATTGGATGGTCGCCGATCACTCCGGAAGAGCTATGGTTAGATTGAAAAGAGAGAGTTGGCTAAAGCACTCTATGACTTATTATTTTTTGACCATTTTGAATGTATCCAACAGTATGAATCATCCATTATTTTTTTTTTTTTGCTACGATATGAATCATCCGTTTAGCAAAAAAAAAAAAAAAAAAGCATTGGCTTGGCAATGGAAACTAAAATTCCATCAACATGTCATGAAATGTAGAAGATACATACTTTTAGGATATTCATGAATCATGAATTCTCTTCACTTGGTATATATACAATAGTAGAAGGTTATCATTTACTTAAAAATAAAATAAAATAAAAGAGAGAACATTTTCAATTCAAAAATCTCCTTTATAACACCAGAGTGAACTAAAAAATTTTGCTCTCTCCGAAGATTTTCCTGTGACATCTGCAAGCCGGATATATAGATACGATAAACATGTCACTGCTGGCATGACAAAGGAGGTTAATTTAGTTAAATGAGTCAGACAAGAGGGGAAGGAAAATATATGCCAACCAGGTGAAACGTACAGAAGAAAGTACACCATAATTAAAAATAATGAGGGCAGGCAGAACACATTTATGATTCTAAATACAAGTTTTCTCAAGTTTATTTGATCATAAAGGAAGCAAAACTCTAAATATTCAGACGGCCATTGGGGTTGGGCTTGTCATCATCTATCATGCCCATGGTCAATCAGATCCATCAAATGATATAGCAGGGATAGCAATTACATATAGATATAGGCATGACTATATGACCCGAGTCATATGAAGGGCAATGTTCAGTTCAATACTAAACCTTTTATCTTCAAGCAGGCACAAGTAACATGTCAGCAAAAAGAAGACAAATATAACTGTATTAACACGTTTCAAATAAGTCCGGTAGTCCAGCAGAGAGCAGGAAGCAAGTAGATTCTGTTTCTGATAGTTACAACAACCACCAACTAGATCTTCCACTGGACTGCTTCATTTGTACTATATATTGATAGTATAGCTACACAATTTATTGCATGTAAGAATGCAGAATCATGAAGTTAGCAAGTGAACCTCTTTGATTGGTGACACAAATGCATGTGATCTTCTGTTTCTTTTTCCAATATAATCTTCTTAACTCATCGTCCAAGTTGAATCATGTCGGAGCTTGTCATATGGAAGTTCAGTAACATGAGAATGCACCATAGTAGACTAGACTGTCACTGATGGTTATATCCTTTCCAAAACTTACATTTTTCTTAAAATAATTGTTCAGTATCCTCTCCATCCCGGTTGCTATCAGTCCTATCGTCTTCACATACCCCAGCAAGTCAGCTCATTATATTCGGAGCCAATTGAAGTATCACTAGTTGTCACACTGCAAAAATGTTGCAACAAAAAATGATCCAGTGCTCTTATCCTGCACTGCTAAAACATAGGAACAAGGTCAATCAGCATAAGAATTGTATAGAGCCAAGCCTCATGAGCATTTTCTAAAAGAACGTTAGATTGGCAACATGAAATAATAGTACGAAGCTCCGACCATCAGCTAGTGGAAGACATTGCTTCTTCAATCCTCCTGATGACTACACTAAGGCTGTGGCCATTCTCTAAAGCTTTAACAGCAGCTCTGTGTGCATGTTTATGCCACTTCAGAAGATTGTAGGATTGCATAACAGACCAGCGTGCACGATTTGACATCTGCAACATTGATAATAAAGCCTTAATCCAGTAACTGCTAAAGTTTACAGAGAACATAACAGAGTAATTGTGTTGAGACCTGCGCAATATTCAATGGAGGTTGTAAGAGAACACAAACACTTCTGAATAAATTTTCATCATTTTCTCCACCTTCTGCCTCTCCATAAACAAGAGCTTCAGCTGCAATACCAGCAAAAAGCACCATGCAGTACCTAGACATTTGATTTAGCATGTCCACGAGTTAATGATAGAAAAGAAGTTTGCTCAACCACAATAACAATAACGACAGGGTTAGTTGAATGATGACTGCTGTTACATGCTTTTAGCCTCATTATTTCTAAGATATACCTGTCAAAAGCAGTGCTACTAAGACGGCCCTCTGTGAGCTCATTTTCCAACTTCTCATCCCAAAACTGAGTTCCTGCCTGCAGAAAAGATTCATCATCAGGCCTAGCATAAAGCTTCTCTTAGTGAATTCATAGAGGAAACTAAGGCATTGCTATACAAAGTGCAAAAGTAAATTGTTCGAATTGCATATTTTATTAAACTAGAAGTGCTCATCTAAAAGCAATAAATCCAATTAAATGCAAACAAGAAGACAAAAATTGCACAGAGGAAACCAAAATAGCACTTGAAAGCAACAACCTGCAAGTCCAATAAACAAGGTCAATGGTACAAATTCCAACTATTTGAGCAAAAGCTTTTTTCCATATTTTTCAATTTCTCCATCATGGAAATTCACATGAATCATGCAGACCCTCGATTGAAGTTCTATGATCTTATGCATTCCAACCACCTATTTTTTAGTGAACGTTAGCAATGTGATGGAGTTTAGAAGTTAGCAGAATATCCACCCAAATAAGAGCTTTATTCCAAAAAATCTGTTATTTAGGCTACAAGTTATCATAATACATGTAAAGCCCTAGTTGACTTTTGCTTCCTACCTTTGGATAAGAGAAAGGTTCGTTGTCTCGGTATTGAACCCTGTACCAGTACTATCCTATTACAGTATCGGTATGCAGTATGGTATGAGATAGCGAGGCATGCAGAGTATTGATATGGTTTAGAAATGCGCACTGGTATGGTATGAGAATGCTTACTAGTACAGTATGAGAATCATACCGGTTCGGTACCGGTACAGTACAGTATGCCTAGTACGGCAAACCCTGAATAAGAGACTTAATTGATCTCAAAGACATAATCTAATTGTTCATGGACCTAGGCATGTTATAGAACGGCTTAAATCATGCAACAATGGTTCTTTCAAAATCTTAGTTCATGAGCTCATGCCGATTCATAATTCCAATTAATATTTCTGGTTAGTTGAACATCATATTTCATGTCGGCAGTGCCTGACTACCATCCATAGTTTGTGGTTAGTCGGGCCTATGGAAGAACCATGGCCACCTTCCTTAGCCTGTATTTTTTTATTTTTTATTCTTTTCGCTTTTTCTTCGTGCATTAAATCCTCCATGCCACATTCATGCTACAGTGTCGGATTTCTTCCCCTGCCAACCCCTCCAACCATGCACATCTCTACATATTCCACGTCCCCTTAACATGCTGCCACAAAATTGGAGTCCAAAAGTATGCATGCTGGGAACATTATTCTTAAGCAAGAACGTAGGTCAAAACTTCAAACTACGTCATATAATTTTTATAATTTCTAGGTGTTCTTCATTTCTCTCTTACATACAAATCCAACATTTTAAACTAAACAAATTGATTTCTTAATTGTCTTTCATTTCTGCTATTAAGTGGGAATCTAGACAACATTTGGATCTAAGTTCTTTCTTCTTATTCCAAATATTGTTTCACATTAATCATTTCTTTCTACAATATCAATATTAAGCAATCAATCCTGCTAAACTGCAACAACATTTATGTAATTTTATCCACTGGAAACAAGTACATGCACATACAAAATAATTATTAAAGAAACAGAAAATAATGAAAACATTAACTAACGATTTCTGCCAAATAAGAATTAAGAGCAGAAACAATATAAATGCCTCAAAATTCAATTCCTTGCCTTCTCATACATCATTAGGCACTTTAAATCATGTAACAATGATGCAATACTCATAGAATAATGAGGCACAAAACAGTCCCAGTAGCAAAAACATAAGAAGCAATTTGTTGAAAAATGGAAAGAATGGATATCTGACTGCCCAGTTCTGCTAAAACTGAATTATGAGCAGTGTAGATATATATATAATAAATGACTTAAATTTCATTTGCTTGCATTTTCATGGAGGATACAGGTTTCCTTTTTCAAACAAGTATATGGACAAGGAATATCTTTAAGATGCGTAAAATAAGTATAAAAGTAGATGAACAAAACTAAAATGCACTACTAGCATGTAAGCAATATAGAAGAGAACCTGGCCCTGAATGCCCATCTGCAGTGCCACGAAGGGATCCAAAATCACACCTCGAATTGGACAACCCATAAGATAAGCTGCAAAGAAATATGAAGATAAAATTAGATCAACTATCAAATTGTGCAATTTGCATGATGAATTTATAAAGTTAATGAAAACTGGTATACAAATCCTTATGTCAGCTATAATGTCAGAGAAGCATGTTCAAGGGTTATCAACGTCCAAAGCTAATCTGATAATTACCAACGAGAAGATGCCCTGCTTCATGAACAAGAACGCGCCGCTTATACGGAGGCCAAAAGCATAAGATTTGAGCAAGACAGCTGCCACCTAGAAAAATTGCATCTAACATTGCTAATGCCAACATGGCTGCTAAGTTAGGTCGTATGTCTATTCCCTGAGAGAGCAGAAAAGATACACCTCCAAGGCAAGCAATCAACACAAGTCTGGAGCTTCCAGAAAGACCCCACTTCTTTGGTGCAAGCTTCAAGGCTGCAAGATGTCAAATGAATGACCGAGTTAGTCCAGAATTATAATGAAAAAATAAAGGCAGGAGGATACTTGTTCTATAAAGCAACATGCAGATAATTTAGTACAAGTAACCTTGAGTTCCAAGGACCTGTAAACCCATATATAGTAAAACACTGGCTAACAAATGTTATGAAATCAAACAACTAGATTTTGAAAACTTATAAGAAATTGGGAACTGAGAATTTGGAAAAGCCTCTAGAGAAATTTTACCTTCCAAACCAGTTGATTCCTTTAGAACTGTTGGAGTTACATCTCTTGGCCCCTCTAAAACTGCAAATGCAAGAAATTACATGATATTAAAATGCACAAGAATTCCCAGAAGTAAAATATTAAAATGCTTAGATGTATAAATGAACATAATAGCATTTAAGAAGAGAATCCCGTGCCATAATATAACAATCCTCCTTAATTATCATCAGCACATCAATATAAAAACTGAAGTGAGCATGAGCCTTGGCACAAGGCTGCTCCATTTTGACCTAAAGGTCACAGGTTCGAAACACAAAAACAGCCTCCATGCATGCAGGGGTAAGGCTGCGTACATTTGACCCTCCTTAAACTCCTCAATTGCAGGAGCCTAATTTACTGGGGCACCCTTTTTTATGTCAATGTAATAACTGAAGTATTTTCCAAAAGCACATAATTGATTCATAAGAAACAGATGTGATTTTCATTACACAAAATAGGCACGCAATAGCTTCTTTTATTTTCTAAAATCTAAGCTTCAGGAAAAAAATATGCATATTTTAGTTCAGAATAAGGAAAATATACTAGATGTTCCAACATGCATTGTTAATAATTAATATTAGATATTCTTAATTGGGTAAATATACACTTGTATATCTATTAAACTCCAGAAATAAATATCTCCAGACCAAGAAGTGCAGGTCTATTACATTAGTAATGTATGGAGAAAAGGGAGAAATCTAAACATTAATATTTCAGAACAACAATTATGCAGGCATTTACATTTCCTATGTGGTAAAAGGATTAAGTATAGCAAGGCACGCCCAATTTGGTCAGAGGTCAGCAAGATATGGATATGTATCATGCTTAATGCTGTGCAGGTTTTGTGGCCATCTGTGTTCCAAATCTCATAACAAAGGAAACGGTACAAGCTGGTCCGTGCCCCTTGGCGCACACCAGCACAAACCTATATGACGACATGGTTAACTATGCAAGACATGGAGGAATATAACCCTGCACTATGCTCATATATTGAATACGTATTACATGTCATATGATATGGAAATGCCCTGATATGGCACTTGAATCCATGAGTACAAATTATAAGGGATTCTTCGGAGCTAAGCCTCTTCAAAGTTTGAACTGAAATAGATCTGCGTGTGCCATTGCCTATACACAAACACATACAAATATAAACAGAGGGAGAAAGAGACAACATAATAAACTGGTCACTCCTACCAATTTTATTGTCCGCTATAGGATTAGGAGTAAATCATCTAAATTAAAAATAGGTTGTAACCTGCTATGCAAATCTCCTATTTTGCTCCATTAGAATTCAATTGAAGGTTGAGATCAAATATCTAATAAGTGATAAGATAATAACCCTGTCAGGTGATGCATAACAGACAGCCAACCAACCTCAACCAGATTAGTAAAGCACACTTCAAAAATGCTGGACAATATAAATGGCATAGCTCTTATCTGCATACTTACATTATAAACCAAAAACAGTAATATCAAAATGGTAAGTCATCTTTCGCCTGCCTTGAATTTCGTTTTGGACCTTAGGTGCATGACTGAAATCTAATAGTGGAGAAAATACAAAATTTCCTTCTTTTAGCATAAGTAGATGCCTGGTGAGTAGAGCAAACTAACTTCTCCATCCATAATACAACCATTTGCTAGGCATTATAACTATGCTAATCAGTTCAATTGAATTCAGGGTGGTTCTAGTGGAGGGGTGGAAAGGGCTGAAGTTCTTATTCTCTCAGTAAGTTGAACATTCTGTTTGTATAGAAATCAAGATGCCTTTCAAGTAAGAGATGAAGAGGTGGTTAAATTAAAGCTTTACCATGTGTTGATCTGGACTCTGGAGGTAAAAGAAATTGACGGCTGCACATGGAAAAATGTGATAAAAAAACTAATATAAAAGGTAGGTTGGGCTGGGACCGGAAAGCCATTAGAAATGTTCTGGGATTAAAATAAATAAATAATAAATAAACAGACAAATAAATAATAGTAGATGCCTTGGTTGCTTTGGCATGAGGACAAGATTCAGGGTGGTTTCAGAAATCAAATCAGATATTGATATAAGAGTTACATAATCATTCTAATCCCTAAGCCTATGAGGGAAAGGGGACAGCATTTGGATTCCTGCAATTAAAAACAAAAAATCTAATAAAGGTTTAGAAGACATTCAACACTTATTCAATCTAATCAAACATGTGACAATTTTCAGGCCAAGAAAGGTACTGTGCTGATCATGCTGGCTTGGCATTGGCATGGTGTACACCATGACATGACATGCCGTGCTAGTGCTAGTGCTGGTAAGGCACTTACAAGGTACATGCCATGCCATACCAACCATCCCAACTAATTTTAATCCATACCCCACACTAGAGAGTCACTCTGGAAATTATAGAATAATTATGGAATTTACTTTAAATACTTCTAAAATCTTTCTTTTTCTTTTTTTCCTGCATGGAGGTGCTTTTACAGGCTCATAGGTAGTTGTATCCTGGATGCAAAATATCCATATTTTCTCACTTCATGTGTGAACTTCTGTTGATAATAATTATGGGCGAGTTTACTAGTAACAACCTTGCAGAAAGATAAATTCAAGACACCTCACTAGCTCATATTTATGTTAAGCATAAACATCTATACCATCTCAAGAAATGTTGTGACTTCTACGGACTTGTTCCCGAGCTTCTCTAACCAACTCATTTCTAGCTTGATGAAATTATAATTGAATTGCAAAAGTCTAACTCGCTATCTCCACATTGTTAAGCTTGCATTGCTTTTAATTGTAAGCCATCTTGAATTATATGCAACAATGAATTTGACAATTGTCTTATAACAATCCCTTTAAAACCCCGAATGTTCTTCTTCAACAAATACATAACTTTTTATAGGCCAGTCCATATTCTAGGTTTTGAAATTTTTACTACAGCAATAACAGCTTGATTTAAAAAAACAACATATTTGTTGAAGGAAAGATAAATTATCCTATAGTTGACCACTAAGGAAAAAGCAAGCTGTTATTATGATTAGCCTATAAAATGACCAAGAGAAGGATAAAAGTGGATATGAGAGTTTTAGGAAATAGGGAGGGAACATTTAGGAATAAGATAAGAAAAACTGGAGGAGGGGTTAACAAAACATCTAACAAAGAGAGGGAGGAAGTAATGACAGACTAGAGAAATGGCAGCTGACCAACAAGACGAGCGATGCTGAACAAGGTGATGTCCAACCATCTCTCATATTTATAAGGATATTTTCATAAAAATGTACTCTTTATCAAATTAACAGTTCCATCTTTTCAAAAATTAACCAACTCTGACCATATTTAATCCACACTATAAATTGATTTCCATTTCAAGGTTTCCTTCCTCATGTTAAAAGTTTCCCTCTAGACTCCTTCTAATCCTAAACTATCATGTGGATCATCATAGGTTGCATTCTTATGTTTACTAGCTTGTTTGCTTACTTAGCTTTTTAATATCTTATGAAATACTTTATGCAATTTCTTCTTTACCATTTACAGCAACATGACCTTCCCAGACCACCTCTTGGACTCCAATAACCGTGCGTAAGACCCTTGAATGCTCGAAGGACTTGTCCAGCATTCTTAAATGAAGTTGGATATCCAATAATAAGTTAGTCCATTTCAAATGGAAAAATATGACCGCAAAGATGACTGGTCGAAGGAGCAAAATTCAAATTTAAATGTCGCACCAATAGTAAATAATTTCCTTTCTGTTTCTCCTTATGAGAATGCCACAGCTTTTTTCTTTCTTTTTTTCTGAGAGTGATGAGAAAAGGGAGATAGATATCATATATGCCATTAACATGATAACAGTAGCATTTTTTCGTGACAACCAAACTGAACCCAAGCGGGAGAAAAAAACATGAGCAAGAAAAAACATCAAAACCTATGATAGCATCAAATTCTCATCAAAGCTACTCCACTCTCGAGTAAAAAGACGAAGAAAAAAAGAGGAAAGAGAACGCAGTCTCCATACCAATGTTCCTGAATTTACCGAAACTCGGAAGAAATCCCCGTGCCTGGAGGAAGTCATAGGCGCTCCCGACGAGCCTCATATCATCAGCATTCAAGCAAGTATCAAGCACCTCCCAGTCCCTCTCCGGCCTCAGCAACTCCCGAGAGTACAACTCCGAAGGAATCGAAGAAGCAACGGAATCCATGTAAGGAGGAGGAGGAGAAGGAGACAAGGAAGAGGACTGGGTTGGGAAAGATTCCATGGATTTGAGGAAGCGAAGAGCCCGAGCGAGGTCCTTCTCACGCACGGCGTCCTCGTACTCCGCCCATTCCTTGAGGGCTTTGATGGAGGGCGGATTTAGGGTTCTTCGAAGGGAAATCCTTCGAATTGGGAGGGAGAAGGGCGGGGATTTGGGGGGTTTAAGGAGAGCGGCACAGGGGAGGGCTGGGGAGAGGGAAGAGAAGAGTGGAGAAGCCATGGACGGTAAAACCCCAAAAAACAAAAAAAAATATTGCAGCGCGGAAGCGGAGATATTATATTATATTACTTCCGGTTGCATTATACGATTTTCTACGAAATTCGGCAACACTTGCCGACTTGTGGTGCGTGAAGAAAAAAATACTTAAGGGATTCTTTATTAAATATTGAATCATTTGTCTCTATGCATCTTAACTTATTTGTATTGAACTTACTTTTATGTTTGGATCAAGCTTGAGTTGAGTCCAACACACTTTAAAGGTGCCAAGATATTCAAAATTGGTGTTTATTTAGGCAGGCTCGATCTTAATTTCAAGTCAAGCTTAATTATATCTAAGTTCGAACCATCAAGACTCAATTCTAGGCCTATAGCTATACACTTTCATCAAGATGAAATACATAATACTAGGATTGAAATGAAGACTATTTGCCTAGAATGAGACTATTTTTACTAAATATTATAAATTTATTTGAAATAAAGGACTTCGTGCCAAAGGACTGCCATAGTCTTTGATAAGTAATTTTACAAATACAAACTAAGTGAAGGCCCGATAGAACCAAAGTGAAAGAAAGAAATAGTTTTTTTTTTTGAGAAAAATGGGGTTGACTAGCATCACCCACTCCATTAAGCTAATGTACGAAAACATGAACCCTACAAGGGCTTCCAAAGTTTATTAGAAACACGAGACACAAATAGGATGAAAACCCCAGGAGGGATCCAACACAAAATTTGAGGTCTATTTTGGAAACAAAATATAACCTGTTGAAACAATAAGAAAACCCTATAGGTTCTTGAAACGAAAGATATCCTTCCAACAAAAGAAAAGAGAGACGACGAACTTTCAAACTTTATGAAACTTAAGAGTCTTATGCACTAAAAACCATCTATTCTCTTCTCTCCGAATGGTTCAAGAGATTGCTAGAATGAAAGATTTTCAAGTAGGTAGTCAATTTGAGTTATGGAAGCTTTCTGAAATTCAGCCATAATTTTTGGAGAATCATTCAGTTGAAAGCTTGTAGGCTACAAGAGATGAGAATCCTCCTCCTTTATGCTATAAAAGGGCAATTAATGATGATGCAATTGATAGCTTTCACTGGAGCTTTTCAGAAGTGACAATTGAAGGTCCAACTCTATTCCTTCTTGTTATGAAACTCTTACGTGTCGAGCTTATTTTTTAGTGCTAACTACATAAAGATTTTAATTTTATCTAGGAAGCAAGCTTTCCATAAAGCTAGGTCTAAAGAGCATATAATGCCACCATAGTTGAGGAACTAGTCGAAAGATTTTTATAGAGAAGACTTGTTGTTTTTGGTCCACTTTCATCTTGGCATGTTCGGATTCTAGTAAGAGTGTGTGAATCTCAATAGCTCAGCTAAGCATCTTAGATTTGAGAAGGCTTTAATAGAGATCTAAGTGATCTAGGATGGTGAGAGATCTAGGATTCCATCAGTCCGCCAATATTGTCTTTATGTTATCGATATCTAAAAAAAGGTACAGAATAATCTTTTAAGTGAGATGACCCTATCATGGAGTTCAAGCATAGTAGATATCAGATTTGTTTCTAAGCATAAATACAATACCTACCCAAGAAGGGTCTGAGTTGCTAGCAATATTCCTCTAAATTGGTTATGCTCGATTTATCTTTCCCTATTTTGGCCTGTGAAAACCTAACTTCTTGTAGTAAGTTGCATGGATTTGCTTTGCCCATGGCTGGTCCTTTTCTATAAGCAAACATCAACCCCACTCAGTAATCAAAACTCTATTAAATCCAACAAGATTAATCACCCCAAGTCCCCCACCTTTTATTGGTTTGCAGACAACTTTCTAGTTTACTAGTGCTAAGAATAGAGAGGAGGAATGTTGACCCATCGAGAGAAATTTTCTAAGAATTTTGTTAACCTTGGCTATCAACCATGAGGAGAGGAAGAAGATATGCATATAATAGATAGGAAAGAATGAGAGAATAAACTTAAGTAGAACTAGCCAACCACCAAATAAGAGCAGTTGCCTCTCCAACCTTTCTAGTCTTTTTTCAAACTATTATAGGAGAGGTTCGCCTTTTCCAGAAGAACAATAAACGCCTCCATAATAATAGCGAAAAGATATGGGGCCAGGGGATCTCCCTGTCGCAGCCCTCTTTGAGATTGGAAGAATCCGACGGGGGACCCGTGCCAATCTTGTCGGGAGAGTCTAAGTGAAGTAATAGATGACTCTAAGTAGCTTATATGATAGTTGCTAATTGAGCAATTCAAGCTGCTTGCAAGATCTTCTCCTTTATAGTTATTACTGCCCATGTATACTAAGGTACTTTTCTAAAAGTTTAGACTGCAAGCTAGTTGGTAATCTAAAAGGATTAGCTTTAAATCCAAGACCTAGAAAGAGGATGCTTCAAATAAAAAAAGTTGTATTGTTGCATGCCGTAAGGATTTCAATCTTCTTATCGTAAGATCTTATCCTAGTCCATGAGTCAGACATTTGACCCTGCTTGTTTGAATATCCTGCTTAGTATATCTACTTCGAGGATGTAGAGAGAAAATAATAAATGATCTCTTTGTTGTAGTCTCTTCCTATATAACAACAAGGGCTAGGAAAATTGTTTAGAATAACAACAATATTTGATGTGTATAGAGTCTAGCTAGTTATTTGAGCTTAAATCCTTTTTTTAGAAGGAGCAATAGTTAGAAGGAATCCCAATCTACCAAATCAAAAACTTTTCAAAGTATAGCTTACACAAAACTTCTTCCTTCTTCATTCTATGGCAATGGTAGATGAGTTCATGCATGTTGAGGAAGTAATCAAGTATGCAATAATATTTTATGAATGTACCGACTTGATGACTTGTATGAGAATATGCATCAAACTGCTTGCTAGCACATTTGAGATGATCCTAAATGAGCTATAGAGAAGATTAATGAGATGGAAGCCTGTTAAGAAGACTAGCACCTTTGCGATGATCTTGAATGAGTTGTTGAGAAGACTAATGAGTTAAAAAAAAATTGTTTCTAGCAGTTGGATGTGTGGCCCAACTATTGGAAGTCGAGTATCCCTCCATGTTTTATCATCATATGGAAAACTATGATGAGATGGTCTAGGACATTCTTAGAATGGATATAATGAAGTGAGTATGGTCTAACATCCAGAGGAGAGAGGGTGTAGGGCTCGAGGAGATGGGAGGAGGGAGGGAGGGAGGAGGAGATAGGATTAAAGAAAGAAAACAAGATATTGTATTGAAGTTGAACTCTCCTAATCATTTTTAGAGTCGTGGCCGGATTTTTATTTATATGTACCGTAGCAATTTATAAGGCCTTGAGATAAGGAAGGAAAGAGATAATTACAAGATTAATAGTTAGGGAGATTTTAGGAAGAAAAAATTGGAAGGCTAGCCATTGAGAGATTTTAGGAGATTATACTTTTAGTTGTTGGAGAGATTGTAGGAGGCGTTGCTGCTCATCTTGAAAAGTCTGCGTTGGTATTTGCTGGTTTGAAAAACTAGCCGTTGGAGTCATTGGTGTGGGAGAAGGATTTATCGCTAATAAGATTTTAGGAGATTGCACTTCTAGCTGTTGGAGAGATTGTAGGAGGCGTGGTTGCTCATCTTGGAGAGTCTGCATTGGCATTTGCTGGTTTGAAAAACTAGCCGTTGGAGTTATTGGTGTGGGAGGAGGATTCATCGCTAATACTCTCCCGCAAATTGAGCCGATTTGTGAGGTTCAGTTTGGTGTGTAGGTGATCAAGGTCAAAGCGGGAGAGAGGCTTAGTGAAAATATCAGCTACTTGAGAGGAAGAGGACACATGCTAAGTGTGAAAAAGATGAAGAGCAACTCGTTCGCTGACATAGTGGTAATCGATCTCAATGTGTTTACTTCGAGCATGGAACACGGGGTTACAAGTTAGGTAGAGAGCGCCAAGGTTGTCACAGAATAGTGTGGGAGTCATGGGCAACGAAACACCAAGGTCACGAAGAAGAGACGCCAACCATATTAATTCTACGGTAGTGTGTGTCATGGAGCGGTACTCGGCTTCTGTGCTGGAGTGAGAGACAGTGTTTTATTTTTTTGCACACCAAGAGATGCAGTTGTTATCAATAAAGGTGCAAAAACTAGTGGTAGAACGACGTGTCACCGGACACCCTGCCCAATCAACGTCGGCAAAGGCATATAACTCGAGAGAGGAGTTGGAGTGAAGAAGGATGCCCATAATGGTTGTGCCTTGCACATAACGAATAATATGCTTGACCAGTTGGTAGTGGGCTTCAGTAGGAGTGTGCATGAATTGAGATACGAAATTGACACTGAAGGCTAAGTCCAACTTGGTGAGAGTCAAGTATTGAAGGGCGTCGACAATATTGCGATAATGGGAAGGATCGAAGAAGGGTGTGGAGCTCACAAAATCCTTCGTCTTCGGAGTCATAGGTGTCGCTATGGGTTTGCAATCCGTCATCTGGGCACGATTAAGAATATCAAAAGCATAGTTGGTCTAAGACAACACTAAACTGTCAGTAGCATAGGTCACTTGAATCCCAAGAAAATAATGTAAAGGATCTAAGTCTTTTATATCAAATTCACAATGAAGAGTATGAATAAAATTATGGAGTAATTGTTCATTAGAACTAGTTAAGATAATATCATCAACATAGAGTAATAAAAAGATAGATCCATGAGGCAAATGACAAATGAATAAAGACAGATCCATAATGATGCAGAAGAAACCAAAGTAAAAAAGAAAGCTACTAAATCTGTCAAACCAAGCTCTAGGGGCCTGTTTTAGACCATAGAGAGCCCGATTTAATTTGCAAATATGATGGGGACAAGTAGGATCAACAAAACCAAGTGGTTGTTCCATGAACATTGACTCATTTAGAAAACCATGTAAAAAGGCATTTTTAACATCTAACTGCCTAATCATCCATTTGCGTACTAAAGCAATTGGAAGAACTATTCTAATGGTACCTGGTTTAATTACCGGAGAGAAAGTCTAAATGTAATCGATACCGTCAACTTGATCATATCCTTTGGCCATTAAAAGTGCCTTAAGGCAATCAAGAGAACCGTCAGTTATGAGTTTTGGCTTGTAGACCCATTTACTACCAATGACATGCAAGTCAGGAGTGCGAGGGACGAGTGTCCATGTGTTATTTTTGTAGAGTGTCTCTAATTCCTCATGCATTGCTCTAGTCCACCCTTCATGTTTAAGGGCAGAGCAAACACTTTTTGGTTCCTACGGGATTGGTAAAACCTTGTGAAGATTAGCATATTTGGGATTAGGTTTGTCGATACCTGCCTTTGATCAAGTATTCATGGGTTGAGGAATCATAGCTGTGGAAGATGGTGAAGCCTCTAATAAAGGAGCAACACTCGGTGAACCAGAAAAGGTGGTGTCGGAATCATTAATGGGAATATTGTCTGCAATACCCAAAGAGTCAAGAGGGGTGAGAGGCTCCAGTGGAGGAATAAAGGAAGATTCAGAGATGCCAGGTTGTATGGGAGGCGAGGCTTCTTCGAGAGGGGAAGAGTAAGAGATTTCATTTGTGTTCTCAGGAGCAACTGGCAATATGGAAGGAAAATCCGAATCATTCTGCACCATAGTGTCATTAGTAGCATCGGAAATATTAGGAGAATGAGAATTGGATGAAGTGACAGTGGCTAAGGATGGCGTAAGCTATTCAGAAAATGTGAAAATGGTGTTAGGTTGTAAAGAATGTGAGTGCAAGGTAGCAGGATCTTTGAAGAAAAGCTACCTTCATCAAAAACAACATGACGGGAAATGTTCATACGTCTAGTAGGAGGATAAAAATATTTATAACCCTTTATGCTTGTTACTATAACCTATCAACACACATGGAAGGGATTTAGGATCAAACTTGTTAGTTTGATTATTCCAAAGATATGAAAAACATTTTGATCCAAAAACTCGCAAAGACAAGTAATCTAGATGCCGTCCATGAAGTTTGAGATATTACCAAGTCTTACAAAAGGTATATGATTGATCAAGAAAACAACTGTTGGAAAGGCTTCTATCCAAAAACGCTTGGTTATGCCGCTATGAAAGAGAGCATGGTTAAGCCCAACTCGCAAATAGTTCGATAACATCATTTAACAACGGCATTTTGTTCTGAAGTTCGAGGACAAGAAATTTGAAAAATGATCCCTTGATCCTGTAAAAAATTCTTAAAGGCATTGCTAGTAAATTCATCTCCACCATCCGATTGAAAATTTTTTATTTGTTTTGAAAACTGACGATCAACAAATTTTACAAAAGTGCAAAAGGAAGCAAAGAAATTAGATTTATGTTTCAAAGGGATGAACCATATGTAATGGCTACAATCATCAACTAATACAACATAGAATGCAAATTTATCAATAGAATTAACAGGGGCAAGTCCCCAAAAATTACAATGAATCTTTTCAAAAAAGTCATAATTTCAATAAGAAGAAGGAATAAATGGAAGGCGGCTAAATTTACCGAGCTCACAACTATCACAAATAGAGGCAGTTTTATTTTTGCCAATAACTTTTATTAATCCTAAAGACTAAAGAGTTTGAACTGCAACAGCTTGTGGATGCCCCAGTCTCTGGTGCCAAACATCATTGCTCACAGCTTGAAAACGCAAGGAAAAGTGGGCTTCTGGGGACGTGGAGATGGTATAGAGATTATCCTGCTTTCAGCCTCTCAGCAAGATTTGATTCGTGGCCCTGTCCTTTATGGTAAAACCAACACCGAAAAACTCACAATTAACAGGATAATCAGTTGTTAATTGAGTTATTGGTAACAATGCCTCATTACCAACCATAACATGATTGGTTCCAGTATAAGGATGCAAATTTTTTTAAATACCTGGATTGAATTTCATGTGAGCAGAAGCCCCTGTGTCTGTTGTCCACTCTTGATCTTCAGCTTTATTGCTAAGAGTTAGTGCAGCAAGAGCATGAGACGCATCAGTGTATTGATTTATCAAATTTGTGCCAGCACTTGAGTGTTTCATGTCCCCGCTTGCCACAGATTTGACAAGTGGTGTTTCTATTACGATCTCTACTCTGTGATGATTGAGATTTGGCAACTTGATTAAACGGCTGAGAACTATTGTTTTGGTGACGAAAGCCTTTGCCTTTGGAAGAAAAAATATTTTGATTATGACATCCATCTCTTCTCTGATACGTATTATTGGGACCTTTGCCTTTGTTTCCATAGAAGGCAACATGATTGTTAGATTCAACTATGTGCAGAGTAGTCCTTGTCTCATAGCTTTGGAGAAGAGGAATAATCTCACTGTATGTCGGCATAGGTGGTTTGAGCATAGCCATTGTGAATGGCTTATACTTCGTATCAAGACTATTTAGAAGAGAAAAAACCTTTGTCTTGTCGTTCACAGGACTCCCAGTTGCAGCCAAATTATCACAAACACCTTTGAGCTGACATAAATAATCATTTAAGGGAGGTATCAGAATTCTTACGCATGTAGGTGAGTTGTTGTTGCAGTTGAAACTCCCTTTCTTGTGAAGCCTGCGCATATGCTTCCTTTACCAGCGAGCAAACCTAAAAGATCTTGGCTCTCGGCCATGGTAAGTACCTGCTCATGCCATAAAGGAAAATTGTCCTGCTTCAAATGAAGAGTGACAAAGTTACCCACGTTGATAGAGGTTGTCGCCATTGATGAGGAATTAAAACAACAGGAGGATATGTATGATGAGGAATTAAGAAAATAGGAGGATCTGTATGATGGGGTTAGCCTTGCGGCTCTGATGCCATAAAGAAAGAAAACAAGAGATTGTATTGAAGTTGAACTCTTTTAATCATTTTTAGAGTCGTGGCTGGGTTTTCATTTATATGCACTGTAACAATTTACAAGGCCTTGAGATAAGAAAGGAAATAGATAGTTAGGAAGGTTTTAGGAAGAAAAAATTGGAAGACTAGCCATTGAGAGATTTTAGGAGATTACACTTTTAGCTGTTGGAGAGATTGTAGGAGACGTGGCTGCTCATCTTGGAAAATCTGCGTTGGTATTTGCTGGTTTGGAAGACTAGCCGTTGGAGTTATTGGTGTGGGAGGAGGATTCATCGCTAATAAGATTTTAGGAGATTGCACTTCTAACTGTTGGAGAGATTGTAGGAGGCGTGGCTGCTCATCTTGGAAAGTCTGCATTGGCATTTGCTGGTATGGAAAACTAGCTATTGGAGTCATTGGTGTGGGAGGAGGATTCATCGCTAATAAGGATTAGAGAGTGTTAGTAGAGCCTGGGTGGTGCTATTGATGAAGGAAGACGCAGGGAAATAGAAGGTGGAGTGGGCGGGGATGGAAGCAAAGGTAGTGACACAGGAGGAAGGAAGCAGGAGTAATGGTAGGAGCAAAGGCAAGAGCAGAGCATTTGGTTACCAGGTCTAGGGATTGTTATTATTGTTGTTGGTGTTGTTACTGGAGCAAATCAATAATTCTCTCAAGACAAGTGAACTATATTTTTATCGAGGTCAAAAAACTAGAAACATTTTCTTATGAATCAATAAAAGAAGGGAAAATTGTCAGTTCTTAGTTGATTACTTGGAACAACTAATGATTAAGTTACAGCATCTTCTTCTTTTTTTTTTCCCCTCTAAACTATTAGTAGCAGCAGTTGAATGTTATAAAATAACAATAGATATGGGGACAGTGTAGAGCATGAAACGTTTGAAGTGAAGTCCAAATGTCAAGTAGGCAATACTAGACAACCAATTGGGCGACGGACAATCATGAAGCCATCAAATATTTGAAAAAATCTACTTTAATCTAGTGCAAGATAAATCCCCTCTCGAGCTACTTGTAGTTCATCACCTACAGCAAAATTGGCAAACTAAGTGACTTTGTTAAAAGGAGATATTGAATATAATCCTTAAGCGTAGCACCAACATTTGCATGAGAATTTTGGTTTACATTTTTATGAAAGTTGAGTTTGAAGAACTATGACATAGAGAACGAGAGATAGGTAGGCTAAATCACCATTACCGCCTAACTTGCAGGCTACCAACTCAAATTGAAGCCATCTTTCTCAATGTAGAAAAATCGTTCCTAATAAGTTTGAAACAAATCTATTTACATTACATAATGTGATCTAGTATAGCAAGGTGAGTGAATTATAAATTTTTACGTTGAAATTGCTTCATTTAAGTTGATTTCTAGAAATGTTAATTTCCTTTATCTTTCTTCTTTAAACTATCTTTCAAAATATTCCAACATTATTCTCATGGGCCTTCATATATTCAAAACTTATCTTTGACAAATTTAGTATGAATCAAAATAAATTTTGATATTTAGCTCAATTAAGTATATTAACTTGCGCCTCGATCAAGTAAATTTATGGATATAATTTTCTTGCTTTTCTAACATTTGCTTCGATTTGTCGTAATAAAGCAATGTTATTAATCATTGAATTAAACATTATTTTATGGATTGATATAATATTTATTTGCGGAGAGGCCGAGGCTTTGGTGGTGCGATTTTGATCTTCTGGGAGACGCTGTAGGAGTAAGGCTGCAAATGGGTCGGGGTTGACCCGCGATCCAACCCGAACCGACTTGCTTAGATCCGATCAGATCCATTTTGGAGGACCTATGAGGCCAGGTCGGGTCCTAAAATTAGACCGGTTCTATTTTTCGGGTTGGATTTGGATTTACCGAATTCAGACTCAACCCGACCCATTTGAAATTTAGATAATTTTGGGTATTCAATCCTACGACCAGATCTGACCTGAACCTGTAAAATTATTTGGGCTCGCGGGAGTGCAAACAAGTTCTGAAGTCGTGGATGGATTGATCCAAACTGGATCCGACTCTGATCCAACCCGAACTCGACCTGGATTCGAACTGGATGCGACTCTGATCCAATCCGGACTTGAGTCGGACCCGACCCGGATCCGACTCAAACCAAAATTTTGGGAATTGGGTCCAGGTTATTTATGGACTTGATCTGACCCAATGACCTATTAGCTCAAAAATTACAAAGGTGGATCCGACCCAACTCAACTCGATTTTTATTGAGTTAGATATGGGTTCAAAATTAAGACCGGACAAAGAACAAAATGGGGTCCGGGTCACTCGTAACCGACCTATTTACAGCCCCTATGCAGGAGTCGAGCCAGCGGTGTGCCCCACGGTCAAACGCTGGGCTAAACGGAATAAACCCTTTTTCTTCCTCCCCAAACCTCACTTCCATCTGAGCGCTCTCCGACGGCTCTCAAATGGCTCTGTCCTCCTCTCCCATCTTCTCTTCTGAAAAGCTCTCTTTTACTGTGACTACTCTCTCTCTATCTCTCTCCCTCTTTCTCAATCTCTCTTTTTTTAAACTGAAAAAAATCTATGTTTTTATCCGCAGAGGAGTTGGGAACAGAGAAGGGTTCATATATCATCGAGAAATCTATCGCTGGGTAGGAGTTTTAGAGTAAGAGCAGGTCCAAAGAGGATATCTTTTGGAAACGATTGCAGAAAGGCATTGCAGGCTGGGATAGATAAACTCGCTGATGCTGTTGCCGTTACCTTGGGACCCAAAGGTATGACCTTCTGGTTATCTTTTCTTGCCTTCTAAACCGGTTGAAATCTATTGGGTGTCCACAAAGTTTGCTTTTTTATGTGGAAGCATTGGATTCTTCTGTTGGTGCCGTCAATCCATTTAAATTTTATTGATTATCGACAAAGTGAAAGCTTTTTATTTTTACAGTTTTTGATTCATCTGTTAACGCGTTCTAATTTATCTGTATTTATCAACTTCTCCAAAAAAAAAAAATTTGTTGGGTATACAAAAAGTTTAAGCTTTTATCTTGCAGCATTGGATTTCATTTATCACCTTTTAATTTCTTTAAAACTTAGCCATTATTCATAAAGTTTGTGTTTTTATATTATATAATAATCTTCTTCTTTGCTTATTGTTCATTTCAATATGTGGCCTAGTGGGGATGGTGGTTTCTTAGTCTTGAATTTTGGGATAAGATTGGAATCATAGTGTTTCTTTTCTTATCTCTAAGCTGTTGTGGCATTAGCTTTTGGTTGAAATTATGGGCGAGCACCAATTCTTCTGATGGTTTTGTTAAGGTGAGGCATTTTCCTTAAGTTGTGGGAAACAGGCGACTGTAAGTGAATATTATAGAGGGCTTATCGAGGGAAGATAATTTTGTCGCAGTCACGTTTTTATTTTATAAGAGTCTAGTGGTTTCAATTGTACAAGACCTTAGGTTATCACATTTAAAGGAGTTCTTTCCTTGATGAGTTCTGAGGTTCCAGATGTGACATTCATGAATAATTTATTACAAAAAAATGCTCAACTTTGACTATGCTTGACAATTTCATATATCTGATAATGTTTATTTCTTTTTTAGTCCAAGTACTTACATGCTAACGATCCTTTCTATGCGCACGAAACTATCAATTACAATTGTTAATCTGCTCAGGAATCACCAGCCTAATATATCGTGGGATATATTCAGCCAGCTACTTCAATTTCTGTCCTGTTTTGTAGTTTCTCCTTTGATGTAGACGTGCAATGTGTCCATAGTTATAAAAAACATGATGTCCATTTAGTCTACGATATTAGTTTAGAGTAAGGGGCTGTTGAAAATATATTGATGTTGTAGGTTTTATGGTTGAATGCAATTATATTTTTATACCACCAACAAAAGCTGCTTGAACCACTATCTTTGATGACCCTCTTTGATCCATTTGACTTGAACTCTAAAGCATTTATTAATGATTAATACTTAAGTTGATCTAGTGCAACATTCGTATCATTAACTCTTGATATATATTGTTATGCCATAGTTCTTGGGTACTTCCTATATGAGCAAGGACATATTGAGTGCCAATGTCTGGCATTAGGGGTGGAAGTGGTCATGGTAACTCATCCTATATGCTATGACCAATACAAAATTTAACAAGATAGAGGGTTGAATCATCAACAATATATTATCAGTGCATTAATCTTTTCAATGTTGTCAGAATTCTACTGTGAAATCTGTTCATGTTTCTTATGCTATTATGTGTTGCATTGTTATACAACCTTTAATTGTCATTCAACATTTGTTATAGAAAATTTTTTTATAGCTGCCAATCCCATATAAGTTCTTGAGATAACTGCTGGGTGAAGCATGTCATCCTAACTCAATCTTTAGATAGCAATATCCTGCACCTGTCTAGCAAGTTTGTTCCAGTTGCAAAAGTGGTATGCTGTTAGACCTGGATCAGTCCATAATTATTTTGAGAAAAATGAACATCCTTCATGAAAATAATCAGGAATTCTGGTGCTTTTCTTCACGTTCCAGTTGAAGATTTGTTTGTATATAAAGATATTTGTCTTTCTGTTTCTGCTACTCTCTTCTTCAGTAATCAAAAATATTCCTAAATCACTTACTTAGATGGCATTGCCACTTTGTAAAATGACCCACCTTAGCTTTTTCCTTTTTGACGTAAAAATATAAGGTCTATCTTTTTTCCCGAGCTCGTGGTGCTCCTGTTTCATTAATATTCCAATCACATTTTGCAATAATGTTTTTAACAGATGGAGTGAGCAAATCACCGATAATTTTCATTTGAGACATCGTAGAAGGCGAGTCCGAATGTTGCTGGTGGCTTTCAAATTTTCATCTTGTCATTTAATTGTGTTAATTGTGTTGTCATGCATTACATCATAAGTCAATTCTTAACTTTTCATTTGTTTTCCTTTCCATTCAAAATCTTTTGTTATTATGCATAAGAAAATCAAGTGGATCACCAGAGGTGAATCATGGACTTCCTAGAGTATCCAACTCTTCAGGAATCCCCCTTTCGTTGGTGGAAAGTGTATTTTGAAATTAGGATTTCAGGTCCTAAATACAAACTTTGTTTTCTTCCAGTCCCACAAACTGTTTTTTATTTAAAAATGACTGGTGCTATGCTCCATGTATTGATGAATGGTCTACATTGGTCACTGTCAGCCCTTTTCGTACCCTCCAATAAATATCACTTATTCCATCAAGTCAATCTGAGTAGGTTTTTTGGAAACTTATCATATTTCATCCAATATGAAGTATAATAGGGTAAAAATGGTGAAAAGTCCAGTAGTTGTCATAGGTGAGACCATCAGCTTGTTTGCCATGTAAATGGCCATCGACGTTGGTCACTTTTGAATGGTCATATATCAGCTTCTGTTTACATCGTTTGCTTTGAAGAAGTACGTAGTACTTTCTTGACATGGTTATTGTTCAAACTATCTAACTATCTTCAAGGCTATCCATGCAGGGCGTAATGTTGTCCTTGATGAACCGGGAATACCCAAAGTGATCAATGATGGGGTTACAATTGCTCAGGCTATTGAACTTTCTGATGCAATTGAAAATGCTGGTGCAATGCTAATTCGAGAGGTCATTCAATGCAGCATATTTTTCTCAGGATATGGATAATTGCTTCCATGTAAAACTTTTCTGAGTTGTTTCTATCTACCGAACTTTATGAAATAGGTAGCATGCAAGACAAATGACTCTGCAGGTGATGGGACCACCACGGCAATTGTTTTAGCTCGAGAAATGATCAAACTAGGATTGTTGGCAGTTGCTTCTGGGGCTAACCCGGTCTCTTTGAAAAAGGGTATTGATAAAACTGTTTATGAACTGATCCAGATCTTGAGGAGTAACTGCAGTCCTGTAAGTGGGAAGGAGGATATAAAAGGTATCCTTCCTTTTCTTATGGATTTTTAGAAAAGAACCCATAAATTCATGAAACTCATTTTTTTTTTCATTTTGGCCAGCTGTAGCTGCAATATCTGCTGGAAATGATGGCTTTATTGGGGATCTTATTGCTGAGGCTACAGATCAGATTGGTCCTGATGGAGTGATCACGATTGAATCATCATCATCTTTTGATACTATTATCGAGGTTCAGGAAGGAATGAAGGTAATCGAAATGAATTGTTTATATTTTGTTTTAAATTTATGTATCATTAACACCCATTTATGTTTTATTCAGATAGACAAGGGCTATATGTCACCGCACTTCATCACAAACCAGGATAAATCAATTGTGGAGTTTCAGAATGCTAAAATTCTAGTATCCGATCAAAAGGTGACAAATATTAAAGACATCATCCCTCTGTTAGAAAAGTCTACTCAATTGAGTGTTCCATTATTAATAATTGCTGAGGATATCTCAAGTGAGGTGCTGGCAACATTGGTCCTTAACAAGCTGAGAGGAATTTTAAATGTAGCAGCTGTCAAGTGTCCAGGGTTTGGTGAAGGAAAGAAGGCTCTTCTGCAAGATATTGCTCTCATGACAGGTGAGCTTTCATGCAGTTTCGGTAATTGGTATATAACTATTTTCATGATGAATTTTCCATTTTTCTTTTGAGTTTCATACAATCATTAACTCTAAGATGCAACAGAAAATGGAATTCTTTTGTTTAAAAATTCATGTACATGCCTAGTCTGCTTAGAAACTGATCTCGGACTTGTGCAGTGATCAAACTGCATGATTTGTAGCCAATTTTTGTGTGGACAATATCACCAAAAATATCACAAAAGGGTGTCTAAACTCATTTACTGCTGGGAACAGTTGTTTTATGCTGTAATCTGTGGCTTGCTTGTTTCTTAGAGTTCCTAAACTTGGTGCTTAATATTTATCACGTTGTTGGTCCCATGGTGTTGTAAATTTTCATGTTTTTTCATCTCATGCATTTGTAATGTGGCTGCCTTAATTTCTGCTATGTAGGTCGTTTGCTAGTTAATCCAGACCTCAGATTTTACTTGTGCTTACACTTACTTGGAAAACCAGGTGGTGATTTTCTTGCTAGTGACTTGGGCTTGACGCTTAGTGGTGTAACCTCAGACCAGCTAGGTATTGCTCAGAAGATAACTATAACAAGTAACTCAACAACCATTGTTGCCGACCCATCTATGAGAGCTGAGATTCAGGCAAGAATTTCACAAATAAAGAAAGATTTGGCTGAAACAGATAGTGCCTACCTATCAAGGAAGCTTTCTGAGAGGGTAGCAAAACTCTCAAGTGGTGTAGCTGTGATCAAGGTCTGCTGTTTTCTTTTCTCTATTTCATACTTCAATCAGCACTGTTATTTAATTATACATATAGCTGCGTTGTGTAAAACTGACCTGCTGGGACCATTTAAATACTAGCTCTGGTCATACTTTTTAGGGCATTGCTGTGGATTCTGAAGAATGCAAATGATATATAGGTAGGGGCACACACTGAGGCTGAACTTGAGGATAGGAAACTTAGAATTGAGGATGCGAAGAACGCGATTTCTGCTGCACTAGATGAGGGTATAGCACCAGGTGGAGGGGCAACATTTGTACAGTTATCAAAGCATATTGCTGCCATAATACAAAAGATTGAAGACCCAGAAGAGAAGATTGGTGCTGACATAATTGGAAAGGTCTAGTTTCTTCTTAGTTTTTGCATATGTTATGTCATTTTTCAATTCTTTATAAAAGTTGCTTCAAAAATGTATCAGTTACTGTTCTGTGTTCAGCTTAGATTTCTTTTACCTATAAAGAATACAACATATCCCAAACATAGTAGACGGTAGTAGGTAGCATGCAAGAGAGTGCATGTCTTATTGGAAATTCGCAATCCTGTAGGACCTGAACTTTGAGACATCAAATTGGAAACTTTGATGGTGGTTAAATTTCAGGTCAATGATCCTATACATGATACATAGCACGCACATTACTAACAGATTTATTTTTTCTCTTCATCCGAAACATGAGACACATACTAGACTAAGAATTATGATTTTGCAGCATTAAGTGTCTCTGTTTGATTGCTGATATAAATCTTTGTTGCTATTAGCAGTGGTGGACCGATTAAAATTAAGAATTATGGATGACGCAATAGTCAACTTAAATACTTGCTGATAGGCCACATATGGAAGTTCAAAACTAGATTAAGATGCTTTTCTTTTTATACTTCAACTATGTTTCAGAAACCTAATTGTGATGTTAATTACATTTAACAAGAATATTCGGGTGTCACAGCTGCGATGTTCTAGCCTGAGCCTTCTCATCTGTGTACATGTCCATTGCATATGTCCCATGTAGCTGTCATGTGTGTAAACGAGAATACAGTATGGCTGTGGGCATACTCTGTATTTCCTCTGTACTAAAATGGTTATTTCAATATATTTATTAAATAAGATGTTCCACATTGTGTTTTGTATGTGCTGCTCCTATTTTTACTTGAATGCTAGTTGTCTGAGATAATCAGAACTAGGTTTTGCATCAATCTGATGTCCTTCAATATCCAACAGAGAGAACTTGATTTCCTTGAGAAGTGATTTCCTTGGTATAGTAATTGGTTGCCTGGACAAGATCATCTGAAGCTTTTAACTTTTTCTCATTGGGTAAACATTCAGAGTTGGTGGCCACGACAGTATTTATGATGGGGTATAGATGACATTCCATGCACAACTTCTGAGTTATTACTTCATCTAGAAAGTAGAGACTCCCCACATCCATCTACAGGGTTTATGACTTTATGCCCATTCTCTCTCTAAAGTTTCTGCTTGATTTTTGTCTCCTATTTTTTAAGTGCCACTTTGATGTAACTTGACTCTAAAATACTATCTTCAGCAATTGACATCCAGTAACGGTAAATTTTGCTCAGTTCTTTTACATTTCTGAAGAATTGGAGGCAAGGCAAGTTGGCTAATGGCAACTCAACTCTTATTTTAAGTTGTGTTTAACTAGCCAGATCTGTAACTATACTGTTTCACACCAGCACATTAGCTGAGAAAAGGGTTTATGGATGCCTCTCTTTTCTTAATTTATGATATAGATTAGTTTCGTTATGGGTATCAACTGTCATAGGTGTCTGTCCAGGAACCATGTAATTTTCATGGTGGTAAACCTGAAATGATTATGAATGACAGTGTGAAGTAGCCATAAGAAACTCATGGGATGAGATGCACAAAATTTCAATGAAGTACACAAGTTGTTTCATTGAATTATTTGAAGTGTTTTCTGACACTAAGTCATTAATAATAAAATCTGAGTTAAAATTGAAAATGCAAGATTATGTTCTATAAAATTGAATTATTTCCTTTATTGACATGTTTAATTATGTTCTATTACAGAACATAAATTGGTTTACGCTTTGATCTAATTGTGATCTGAATCATATATAATAGGATTAAAACCACGAGTGATTCTACCCTCATGCACTCTATAATACGATATCAACTAGGCAAATTCAACTAATGATGAGCCAGTAATGCATGTTTCTTGTTTTCTTCCCTGAAGAAGTGTGGTTAACGTTATCACACTGACAATCCAATTTGTTATGAGGCCCATCTAAGCCAATTCCATGAGTTCTGGCATGAAATCTCTGCGTCATCTGCTGATGCTTGTCTGCTTGCTACTTCTTTGCAAACCAGTCTGATGTCAGCTGCGCTATGCAGTAGGTGGCTAAAATGATAAAAATCTTGAAATTGCACTGATGATTCGCAGACATCTTGAAGAAGATGTTCCAATATAGCTGCCCATGTTGCATCTGCATTTCTTGCCATGACAAGTCCATCTCTTATGCTTCATGGCTCAACATGCTGAATGTTCTCCTTTGCTTCCATTTGATGATCAATGTTTCCATTTTAACTTGTGCATCATTTTCCTTATTATCTACTTTACCATTCATTTAAATGCCCATTGAAAGATTGCGTAGAATAAAGTTTTGCTTAAATATCCATATATTTACTTGTAATGAGAAGTAAAGTTAGTTTACTGTATTGATATACTTTGGGTAAATCATGCTATACTGTTTTAGTCATCATCTGCTTCCAAAAGTTTTAATTCTTGTCACTGTGGAAATTACATCACTCTGACTTGCAATATGTTCCTACCAAGGTCTGCACTCTTGGTACCGAGCCCTGCCTTATATGGGTGCCCAACCGGTACACTGGCGTACCGAGTCTTGTTACCCTACTGGTACAGTATGCCCCATAGCAGGCGATGTGGTCCAAGATTGCAGACCTTGGTTCCTACAAACACTAGTAGCCACTGAAGGTAGTTTATGGCGTTTAAGAGTCATAGCAGTCCTCAAGAGGAATTTGCTTTGTAACCAAAAGGCTTTCTGGACTTTCAGGCACTCCTTGTACCGGCTTCATCAATAGCCCACAATGCAGGAGTTGATGGTTCAGTTGTCGTGGAAAAGCTTCTTGCGACTGGCTGGCGGATTGGATATAATGCAATGACCAATGAGTTCGAAGACCTTCTCAAATCGGGTGTGGTAGATCCATGCAAAGTTTCAAGGTGTGCACTCCAGAATGCAGCTTCTGTAGCTGGGATGGTTCTAATGACCCAAGCTGTCATGGTTGATAAAATAAAGAAGCCAAAGCCTGCTGTGCCTCTGGTTCCCGGAATTGCTCCATAGCTTTAGAAGATATCAAGTTGATGAAGAAATTAAAGCTAGCCATTGAACCTGCAGGAGTTTCTGTCAGATATGTTGAAACCAGACTGGAAGTGCTTGGCTGAAGGGTGACATCCAATGCTCACAGGTCAAAACACTTGCTTGCACTGAAAAAATTCACTCCTGCAGGTGCCGTCAACTTTGACTCCTAAAAAATGCTCTTTTCAAAGATCTGGCTTTCTGAATATGTTTACTCTCTACTGCTGTTCATAGCTTATGTATTAGGTATCTGGTTGTGGAGGCACTTTTCTTTTAGAAATATGTGTTATGACATCTAAGGACTTCTAGTTTGTCACATATAACTCAGAAATTCTTCGAGACCCTGTAACAATGGTGTTGTGAAATAATGACATCACATATGTTCAATGCTCTTGTCCTGGCTCATGATGATTGCGACTACTCCAGAATTTGTTTGTGGTGCAACCCTGTATTTTCTTCTTGACTTCTAGTGAATGTCTAACCATTTGTGAAGCCCTATGGTATGCACAAATCTACTATAAATGTGCAAAGCAAAATAGGAGTTGTGCTGATTGTTCACATCCCTGAAGTAGGATTTAGAAGATGATGCAAAGTAATATGGACATATAACATAGGGATCTATTACGAAATTGTGTAATCACTTAAAATTTAGCATCCAATTAAGTTTATACAGGAGGCACTGATCGACCAGCTTGCTGGCTTAATGAGTCCAGCTTCTCAGTCTTCTTGGGGAGCACTACATCCTCTTTTAATGCTAGCTGTTGCTTCCTTAATTTGTTTTAGGTGAAAATAAGAGGCTGTCAAATTTGATCTAGGATATGAATGACATGAATGAGATATTTGAGTCAAGAAATTAACTTATCCTGGTCGCAGTAAAGTTCGAGCAAAGTACTGTTTCCAACTTTTTTCTATAGATCCAAGCAAAAAATATACCTCAAAATAGTGAGAATCTTTCATTAGCTTACAATTCTGCATTGATTATTGCCATTAGATTTTCAAACTACAAATAATTTGGGTGTAACCACCAACTTGAACCTAATGATATGGACTTCTGGACTGCCTGTTCTACTAAAAGCAGATGTGGAGAAAATATCAGCATAGTATGAAATGAAAACTGCGTTGTTGGTAACAGGAAACCTCAAAACATGATTAAGGCTATGCCGTTTGACCTCAGAAAACCTTTGGTTGGCAGAAGATCTCCATGGGCGATATGCATGCATGGAGAAAAGTACTGCAATTCAAAGGCATCATTCTCACCATTCTGAAACAAGGGCTGAAAATCCAATTCAATGCAGCAAAATTGACATTACAGGTATATTTCGTTGGAGGGACTTCGGCTCTTTAATGGGAATGGGAAGGAGTGACTCTCACTTCGGCTGTTTGGTTAGGGGGACTCATTCTTATTTTGGTTTCACAGGAAAATAGAAATTATGCCCCAATCCCCATAATCTAATCTAGACTCTCATCCAATATTCAAATTCCATTTCAATTCTGCTTCCAGTCACGAACCAACTGCATCAGAGAATATGATCATTTTGATTCCTATTTCAATTCATTCCGATTCTAATACCAATTCTGATTTTGATCATGAACCAAACACACCCTATAGTTGATGTTATCTACCAATGTGAGTTAAGTTATTAAGATGAAGAACATATATTTCCAGATAAAAGACTCACCATAGGGTTTTAACGGGTTTAGTCAGTATCATCACTTGTACAGCCACATCCATCATCATGATAAGCTGCATCACAAGCAAATCAAACATCGAACTCGCATCAAAAATTTGTCATACTAAGTGGCAAACACTTAATGAGTTAGAGAAGTCTATAACCTAAAAAGACATATCAAGGAATGAGGGTTTGGTGGGACTTAGCTTATGTAGAATGATGGAGCTTCAACGTATTTGATGAATGCATAATTTTTTTAACTTTCTATTTGTTTATTCATTTTTAAGAAAACAAGATAGTAATTTCTCATCAATTCATTTCATGAGAAGATGAAATAAAGTAGACATTTCTAATATATAGATTACAAGCACAAAATAGTGAAGAAAAATTAGGCATTACAATAATATTACCAAAGACAAATAGATCTAAGAAAGCTGATATCCTGCTGTAACTTAGGACTAGAAAACGCAAAGGGTGTTAGATGTATGCCCTAGAAGCCAATTTGGCTGACACATTATTGATTCTAGGGACATAATTTTGTACTTGACTGTTTATTATTGAATAAATAAAAGGCATCTTTTCATTCATATTATTTATGTGTCTATGAATCGTCCAAGAAATTAATAAGATGATGATACATATTCTCAAGAGTTGAGAATTTGAGCCATGTATCATTGGTGATTAATTTCTAAATGCTCCTGATCAATGGATCATCACGAGGACGGTGATCGATCCGATCAGTGCACAGATCACTTTCCTTCTGGATGGACGAGACTTGAGTCCACAGTGTAGGGACACTGAAGTGATAGTGCAGGTGCTTGTTAGAGAACAAGGGTACTGAGCGTGACCAAGACAAGAAGTCACTTGGATGTCTATCCACTCGTCAGTGACTTGCTTGATGTTGCAGTAGTGTGACTGGTCCTTTGACCTGCGGTGCTTCGGCTACTCACAGTGAGGTTATTGTAGTTTGACTGCACACATACATGGTCTCTAGCCATATGGGTCCATGCAGTGTAGATTGGCTGCAGTAAGTTCACTGTAGGAGTAGGGTATGCACCTATAAGGAATCTATCGACCTTGATAGAAGAGGAGTGATCCTATGTGATTTGTTAGACTGAGTTCTAAGACCTTGGCCAGGGCAGTAATATAAAGTGGAAAAAGAGTTTTCCACTATCGAACTCAAGTCGAATAAATCTTGACATATGACAGACGATGGGGTTTGACGAGTTGTCCATGACCTCCGTCCTGTAGGGATCCACGATAGTAAGGACTGTATCACATGTTAACTGCACCTAGAGGTTCATCTTTCTATTCTACTGGGTAGCCACTACATGCTGCTAGGTGTCACTGGTGGATGGATGGGACTCATAGGGATTATCTTGATGATCGATAAACCCTAATGAGTTGAGTTGGAATCGTTCCAACCCATTGAAAGGAGTTTTCAATGATATTGTGATAGAGATCATAATATATCTCACTACCAGTCAGAGTAGAACCTATGGGGTCACACACACTAGAAGTATTGACCGATCCGATGGTTGAATAGTGATTATAAATCACGAGTAATCAATTCGATTGATATTCGGTTGAAGAAGGAACAAAGGGAATTAATTAATTGGACTTAAACACAAATCCTACTTCGGGTAGGATTCCTGGAGTCCTAATTGGATTAGGACTGGGAATCCTAGTTGGAGTAGGACTGGGATTCCTACTTGGAATAGGATTCCTACAACCCTAATGAGATTAGGAATTTTGAATTAAAATTGGATTCCTACTTGGAGTAGGATTTCTAGAAATCCTAATTGGATTAGGACTTCGGATTCAAATAGAGTCCTAATTGGATTAGGACTAAAATTTAAATACATCCCAAATGGATTAGGATTCCTTAAGTCTAAATTAATTATTAATCTAATGAATCAACATGACTCCTAATTGGATTAGGATTGAAGAGTTCAATTGAGTCATGGTTCATTCAAGTTCTAATAGGATTAGGACTAGCATGGATTGAACCCAATTGATTCATGATTTGGTTAAAGCCTAATAGGATTAGGACTTAGCCATAAGAGGGACACCTAATCCTCCTTAGAGGAGGATTAGGGCATCACAAGAAGGAGGGATCACGCCCCTTCTCCTCTCCTTGTGTGCGGCATGAAGAGAGGGGCCGGCGCCCCCTTCTTATGGAATTAACTCTAGGGCTCCTAGATTGTAGGAGCCCTAGATGGCTATATAAGAGGAGGCAAGGGGCCGGCGCCCTAATGCACTTGAAGCCCTCCTCTTGCTGCCGCCACCCTCCCCTCTCCTCCCTTGGTTCAACCGCAAGCAAGGTGCAAGGGAAAGAAGAGCTTGGCGACATCCCTTCTTCCTCCTCTTGGCTTCAACGCATGAGAAAAGAAGAAGGCTGCGAAGGGCTTTGATCTTCTTCCTCTTCTTCATCCTTCTTCTTCCTCCTCTCAAGTGCAATCAAGAGTTGATTGAAAGAGAGGAGATCAGCCATCAAAAGAAGTCTTTGCAAGGGAGCTAGCACCCCGGGAAGACAAGAAAGATTTGATCGGTCCTCTACTTCGTGTGGATACTCGTAGAGGCCGGACGTTTGAACGGCTTCAAGCGAACCCTCTTCCGAAAATCACGAATTCAGATTTGCGGTGATCATCTACCCGCGCAAGGTGAAGATCTGATCTTCCTAATGGTTTTAAAAGTTTTAATTCTTACCTAATTACGAAAGGTCTCGAAACAACGTTCATGCAATGAACGTTGATCCCGCACATGCCCCCTTTCCGCTGCCATCTGATTTTTGTTTTGAAATATCAGCGGCATGGGCGGGTTCCCAACAGTGGTATCAGAGCCTAGGCTTCGTAGATTAAGATAAGAATTAAATATCTAAAGGCTTATTAGATCTGAAAATTGAATGATCATGCATGCTGAAAATTTCTGCATGCAGATTTTTCAGGGGTGCTGATTTTTGCATGCTGATTTTTATGTGATAAAATGATGGTTCTAATTGCGTTGTTAATGAGATTACAAAGTTTAGAATCATGATTAGCATGATCAGCAACCTATGTCATGACATAATCAGTTAGTTTTCAGATCTAAAAATTATAATTGTTGCATATGGTGATGATCATAGGATTCAAACTCTTTTGGTATCAAATGTAATGACCTGCGATGTGATCTGCGATGTCATGTAATTTTTCAGATGCTTGCATGCATCTTATTTGATGTTTTGAGAGGCCTGCATGCCTCCTAAAAGGAGATGTAATTTATTTTATTTTTATTTTACATCTGGTTGTATTTCTGTGATGTGATGTACGTCAACGATCAAGTCGAAGACGATGCATGAGATGAACAGGGGTTTAAGCGGTTGATGGCGATTGGATCAAGAGTTGGTCAAGGATCGAATCAAGGAGGCTTGGAACCAATTCAAGAGTTGAAGACCAGTTGATTGATTGACGTGCATGTGCTTGTAATACGACCTAACTAGAATCCATGATCATCACCTATTTAAAGTTTAGCTTTAATTTGATGCTACGATTATAACTGCCTGTGATGTGCCGTTTGCATGTGATGTGAATGCGAGTCGGGTAGATAGGTTTACATGTGATGTAGCAAACCCAATTGAGACCTAAATCAAAACCTCCTCAATCAAGTCGAGAGTGAACCGACATGAGCAAGTCATATTAGATTAATTGATCTAATTGGTGTCTAGGAAAGCATAAAAGGTGGTTACTTAATTAGGACCTTACTCTCTGAGTAAGGGGAGCCTCCCACCTGCTTACCTAGCCAATTGTTCGATTACCTCTTATGAAGGGCTCAAGTTGCAAACACTAAGACCTGATTAACCAATATTAAGTCAATAGGTCTTCCACTGTAGTAGAGCTGCTAAGGCCTTTCTGATGTTGATTTGTCTCGGCTGGACACAGTGGTCAAGTTGCATCGGGGGGCTGGACCTCTCTATAGACATGAGATGTTGTAGGGTAAAGGTGGGGTTGGGCGCCAATAACTTTTAGGTGAGGACCCAATGACGACTTTATTCCTACGGTTATACGGTGGGTCTGACTTAACTAAGAAATGGGACCAATAACTGTTAGGTGAGGTCTTCATGGCTTAGAGACCAAGTTACACTGCACCATGCTTGAGAAGCATTGTACAAGAGTTGTACACTCATCCATCTATGTGTCACCAATAACTGTTAGGTGAGGTGGCATGTAAATCGGTGGGACCGCAGTACCCGCTAGAAACCCTAGTCGTGTGGGATTTCCGTTTTCCCTACCAGGGGAGTGTGAGGGATTCGAGAAAATAGTGGGAGTTACATTTGTTCTAAAAGACCTTAGAACAGATTAGGATCAAGTACAAAAGTCTAACTAGAATCTTTACTCTCTGCAGATACAATGTCAGCTTCAAACCCTTTGACCCGTATTCTTGAGACCAACCGACTGACCGGAACCAATTACAAAGACTGGCTTAGAAATCTCAAAATTGTTTTAGACTGTGAGAAAATAGGCTACATACTCGATTTAGATATCCCCACACTACCAACACGTCCTACTGATGTTCAACGTGAGATACATAAAAAGTGGTTGGATGATGACATTAGAGTAAAATGCTATATGATGGCATCCATGTCTAATGAACTCCAATGCCAGCATGAAAATATGAAGACTGCTAGGGACATACTGGCACACCTGCAATAGTTGTATGGTGAGCAGAGTCGCACAGCTCGTTTTGAAGTGTCCAAGAGGCTTTTCAAAGCAAAGATGCGCGAGGGGCAGTCTGTCCATGATCACGGTCTGACCATGATCAAGGACCTGGAGGAGCTTGAGAAGCTCGGTATGGACATGCACAAGGAATTACAAGTGGATTTGATCCTACAGTCACTTCCTGATTCATTTGGTCAGTTTATAGTAAACTACCACATGAATAAGATTCAATGCACTAAGACTGAACTAATCAACATGTTGGTAACTGCTGAGGGAGCCTTGAAAGGTTCAAGGGGCAATGTCCTTGCTGCTGAGTTGACTTCTGGTTCCAAGAGAAAGTCTACTTGGAAGAAAAAGAAGCCTGCTAAGAAGCAAAAGAAAGACAAGAAGCCAAAGAAGGAAGTTCAAAAGAAAAAGGCTAACGACAAAGGAAAATGTTTCCACTGCAATGTCGAAGGCCACTGGAAGAGAAACTGTCCTTCATACCTCGAGAGCCTGAAGAACAAGAAAGGTGACACGCCTTCAGAAGGTATAGACTTGCTCATAATTGAAACTAATCTAACGGTTTCTTCTACTTCTAGTTGGGTTATAGATTCTGGTTCTAGTGCTCATTTGTGCACTACCATGCAGGGTCTAAAGGAAAGTAGAAGGCTGGCGGAAGGTGCGGTAACCCTTCGGGTTGGCAACGGGGCAAAAGTTGCTGCTGTGGCTGTGGGCACCTACCATCTGCGACTACCGTCTGGATTTAGTTTATTACTTAGAGACTGCTATTATGTACCTGCTGCTAGCAGAAATTTGATTTCTGTTTCATGTCTAGCACAGGAAGGTCATGTTTTTACTTTTGACAAAGACTGCTGTTCTATTTATTTAAGAAATAAAATAGTCGCACGTGGTTTCATGATCGACAGTCTCTATCATTTACATATGGATGTATCTGTGAATATTACCGAGCAAAAAGTGAGTGCCAAAGGATCCAAAAGATCTAGAGATGAGATAAACCAAAGATATTTGTGGCACCTCAGGCTTGGCCATATTGGAGAAGACAGAATGAACAAAATGGATAAAGATGGGCTTTTAGGCTCATTGACTTCCGAGTCATATCCAGTTTGCGAGTCCTGTCTTTGAGGAAAAATGGCTAGACTGCCCTTTGTAGGACATGGGGAGAGGACCACTGAAATACTTACCCTAGTACATACAGATGTATGTGGCCCATTCGATGTGCTAGCCAGGGGATGTTATTTTTACTTCATTACCTTTACCGATGATTATTCACGATATGGGTATGTGTATCTTATGAGACACAAGTCTGAATCTTTTGAAAAGTTCAAAGAGTTCAAGAATGAAGTAGAAAAACAAACCGAAAAACCTCTTAAGGCTCTTCGATCAGATCGAGGAGGAGAATACCTTAGTGGGGAATTCCGGGACTATCTCAAAGAAAACGGCATAGTCTCACAATGGACACCTCCGGGTACACCTCAACTCAACAGGGTGTCAGAGAGGAGGAATCGGACCCTGTTGGACATGGTCAGGTCCATGATGAGCTTCACTGATTTACCTATGTTCCTTTGGGGAGATGCCTTACTCACAGTGATTTATTTATTGAATAGAGTTCCCTCTAAATCCGTTCCTACCACACCGTATGAGATATGGCATGGTAAGAAACCAAGTCTGGGTCATCTCAAGATTTGGGGATGTCCGCCCCACGTCAAGAGACTACAGACGGACAAGTTAGAGGCTAGGACCATAAGTGCTCGTTTTATAGGATATCTTAAAGAGTCATTAGGATACAATTTTTACGTCTCAGAGGATCACAATGTGTTTGTGAGCCGTCATGCCATCTTCTTGGAAAATCAGTTTATCCTTGATAGAGGCAGTTGGGGGAAAATTGAGCTTGAAGAGAAAGTCTCTGAAAAGCAACGAGTCATGGATCCTATAGAACCCATTCATAAAGAGCCAGTACACGATGTCCCTCGACCACCTCGTAGATCTAGTAGGGTCTTCCATCCTTCCGATAGATACTTAGGTATACTAGAAGAGGATACCGAGAAAATATTCCTAGTGGGAGATAGGGATCACATACAGGATCCCAAAACCTATAACGAGGCGATATCTGATATCGATTCCGAGAAATGGCTGGAAGCTATGAAGTCAGAGTTAGACTCCATGCATTCCAACCAAGTCTGGACCTTAGTAGACCCATCAGAAGGTATTGTACCTATTGGATGCAAATAGATCTACAAAAGGAAGATAGGTTCGGATAGAGAGGTAGAGACCTATAAGGCAAGGCTTGTGGCAAAAGGGTATAGTCAGCGCGAGGGCATTGACTATCAGGAGACCTTTTCACCTGTAGCCATGCTAAAATCCATCCGAACATTGCTTGCCATTGCAGCATTTCATGATTATGAAATCTGGCAGATGGATATGAAAACTGCTTTCCTGAATGGATATCTTAATTAAGATATCTATATGGAACAGCCTTTGGGTTTCACTTCCAGTGATGGAGATCACAAGGTCTGCAAGCTGCAAAGGTCCATATATGGACTAAAGCAAGCATCTCGGAGTTGGAACACTCGTTTCGATGACGCAATCAAAATGTTTGATTTCATCAAAAACGAAGAGGAACCGTGTGTTTACAAAAAGGTTAGTGGGAGTGCTGTCGTTTTTCTCGTACTGTACGTAGATGACATTCTCCTGATTGGGAATGATATTCCCATGCTAACCTCGGTCAAGGTCTAGTTGTCAAAAGAATTCTCCATGAAAGACCTTGGAGAAGCATCCTATATTTTGGGAATAAAGGTCTATAGAGATAGATCTAAAAGGATGCTTGGCCTTTCACAGAAAATGTACATAGAGGAGGTGCTGAAGAGGTTCAGCATGGAAAACTCCAAGAGGGGTCTCTTACCCCTTAGGCATGGAATTCATCTCTCCAAGAAGATGTGCCCCAACACATCTGAAGAGATTCAACGCATGAGCAAGATTCCCTATGCATCGGCAATAGGAAGCCTCATGTATGCCATGCTGTGTACACGACCTGATATAGCTCTTGCTGTGAGTGTCACAAGCAGATATCAGTCGAATCCAGGTGAAGAACACTGGACAGCTGTGAAGAATATTCTTAAGTACTTGAGAAGAACTAAAGATTTATTCTTGGTTTTTGGAGGATCATCAGAGTTAAAGGTAGAAGGGTATACAGATTCAGACTTCATGACTGATGTCGATGACAGGAAGTCAACATCTGGATATGTGTTCTTGTGCAATGGTGGTACGGTAAATTGGAAGAGTTCTAAACAACCAATCATTGCTGATTCTACTATGGAAGCTGAATACATCGCCGCCTCTGAAGCTGCTAAGGAAGGCTTCTGGTTCAAGAAATTTATTGCAGAGTTGGACGTGATGACATCAGATGCCATAACACTCTACTGCGATAATAATGGCGCCATAGCCCTTGCTAAGGAGCCAAGGTCTCATCAGATGTCTAAGCATATAGAGCGGCGCTTCCATCTCATACGCGACTATGTTGAGAAGAAATATGTAAAGGTGCAGAGAGTAGACTCCGCGGATAACGTGGCGGACCCGTTCACTAAGCAGCTGAGTCAGCAAAAGACTGAAGCCCACCTTGAGAAGATGGGCCTAAGATATATGACCAATTGGCTTTAGTGCAAGTGGGAGATTGTTAGATGTATGCCCTAGAAGCCAATTTGGCTGACACATTGTTGATTCTAGGGACATAATTTTGTACTTGACTGTTTATTATTGAATAAATAAAAGGCATCTTTTCATTCATATTATTTATGTATCTATGAATCGTCCAAGGAATTAATAAGATGATGATACATATTCTCAAGAGTTGAGAATTTGAGCCATGTATCATTGGTGATTAATTTCTAAATGCTCCTGATCAATGGATCATCACGAGGACGGTGATCGATCCGATCAGTGCACAGATCACTTTCCTTCTGGATGGACGAGACTTGAGTCCACAGTGTAGGGACACTGAAGTGATGGTGCAGATGCTTGTTAGAGAACAAGGGTACTAAGCGTGACCAAGACAAGAAGTCACTTGGATGTCTATCCACTCGTCAGTGACTTGCTTGATGTTGCAGTAGTGTGACTGGTTCTTTGACCTGCGGTGCTTCGGCTACTCACAGTGAGGTTATTGTAGTTTGACTGCACACATACATGGTCTCTAGCCATATGGGTCCATGCAGTGTAGATTGGCTGCAGTAAGTTCACTGTAGGAGTAGGGTATGCACCTATAAGGAATCTATCGACCTTGATAGAAGAGGAGTGATCCTATGTGATTTGTTAGACTGAGTTCTAAGACCTTGGTCAGGGCAGTAATATAAAGTGGAAAAAGAGTTTTCCACTATCGAACTCAAGTCGAATAAATCTTGACATATGACAGACGATGGGGTTTGACGAGTTGTCCATGACCTCCGTCCTGTAGGGATCCACGATAGTAGGACTGTATCACATGTTAACTGTACCTAGAGATTCATCTTTCTATTCTACTGGGTAGCCACTACATACTGCTAGGTATCACTGGTGGATGGTGGGACTCATAGGGATTATCTTGATGATCGATAAACCCTAATGAGTTGAGTTGGAATCGTTCCAACCCATTGAAAGGAGTTTTCAATGATATTGTGATAGAGATCATAATATATCTCACTACCAGTCAGAGTAGAACCTATGGGGTCACACACACTAGAAGTATTGACCGATCCGATGGTTGAATAGTGATTATAAATCACGAGTAATCAATTCGATTGATATTCGGTTGAAGAAGGAACAAAGGAAATTAATTAATTGGACTTAAACACAAATCCTACTTCGGGTAGGATTTCTGGAGTCCTAATTGGATTAGGACTGGAAATCCTAGTTGGAGTAGGACTGGGATTTCTACAACCCTAATGAGATTAGGAATTTTGAATTAAAATTGGATTCCTACTTGGAGTAGGATTCCTAGAAATCCTAATTGGATTAGGACTTCGGATTCAAATAGAGTCCTAATTGGATTAGGACTAAAATTTAAATACATCCCAATTGGATTAGGATTCCTTAAGTCTAAATTAATTATTAATCTAATGAATCAACATGACTCCTAATTGGATTAGGATTGAAGAGTTCAATTGAGTCATGGTTCATTCAAGTTTTAATAGAATTAGGACTAGCATGGATTGAACCCAATTGATTCATGATTTGGTTAAAGCCTAATAGGATTAGGACTTAGCCATAAGAGGGACACCTAATCCTCCTTAGAGGAGGATTAGGGCATCACAAGAAGGAGGGATCACGCCCCTTCTCCTCTCCTTGTGTGCGGCATGAAGAGAGGGGCCGGCGCCCCCTTCTTATGGAATTAACTCTAGGGCTCCTAGATTGTAGGAGCCCTAGATGGCTATATAAGAGGAGGCAAGGGGCCGGCGCCCTAATGCACTTGAAGCCCTCCTCTTGCTGCCGCCACCCTCCCCTCTCCTCCCTTGGTTCAACCGCAAGCAAGGTGCAAGGAAAAGAAGAGCTTGGCGACATCCCTTCTTCCTCCTCTTGGCTTCAACGCATGAGAAAAGAAGAAGGCTGCGAAGGGCTTTGATCTTCTTCCTCTTCTTCATCCTTCTTCTTCCTCCTCTCAAGTGCAATCAAGAGTTGATTGAAAGAGAGGAGATCAGCCATCAAAAGAAGTCTTTGTAAGGGAGCTAGCACCCCGGGAAGACAAGAAAGATTTGATCGGTCCTCTACTTCGTGTGGATACCCGTAGAGGCCGGACGTTTGAACGGCTTCAAGCGAACCCTCTTCCGAAAACCACGAATTCAGATTTGCGGTGATCATCTACCCGCGCAAGGTGAAGATCTGATCTTCCTAATGGTTTTAAAAGTTTTAATTCTTACCTAATTACGAAAGGTCTCGAAACAACGTTCATGCAATGAACGTTGATCCCGCACATGCCCCCTTTCCGCTGCCATCTGATTTTTGTTTTGAAATATCAGCGGCATGGGCGGGTTTCCAACAAAGGGCCCAACTTGGATAAGAACTTTAATCTATTTATTACACCAAAAAATTAAATAAGTCGACCAACTATGAATCGATAATCATGAATCGACTATTTTCATCAAAAAAAAAATCATGAATTGACTACAGTTTGGTCAAATTATTCATGAACCCATGTATGAAATCTGGAATGAATCATTGTTCATCACTTTCCGCATATCTATAAGACCACATGGAAGCGGGTTGCTGAACTTAACCACCAAGGGATAGTTTCTCATGGGAAAAAATATCTAGAGGAAGTTATTTCTAGTAATAACTACCCTTTCTTCCCATCATAAGAGCATGGAGATAACTTCAATTGCTTTCTCTTTAACGTACTTGACACTCAACAACACTATTACCAAGCATCAATGTGTTCTAAGTGCTTGGTAATGATTCCCTCCTAGGATTATAGGAACATGCCTCTCCTAGTAGTAGATGATTTTTCAACGATCAATAGATGCAGCTCCGTTTCTACCCATAGAGCAGAAATTCAACATGCTTACACATGAAAGTCTCATGATAACCTACTCGCACATGAAGGTCAAGTGATCCATACCGAGTAGGTTCAACCTACTTGCATACAAAGAATAAAGAACCTAGAGCGTAGAGAATCAAAATGCTTAGCACGGAGTTTGAGTATCTTGTAAAGTCAATAGTAGATAGATCATTCATTGTCAAAGAAGCGGCTTCAATATCGCCTACAAACAAAGAGTCAAGCTACTCTTTCTTCTTTTACGTAGATTTCGATTAGTAGAGTTGATTGTAATTGGAGCAATAGAGTCTAGTTATTCCTCTCCCTCTTGTTCTGGTTCATTCTTTTATCCAACATATATATTGTATCACAGTCATTATCATTCAAATTCATTTTCTCTTTGTCTCATATCTCCTCCTTTTTATTTTCATTCTATCAATCACTCAGCAGATTTTTAGGTCTTCTTACTAATTAAGATGTTGAAAAAGGAACTCAGGCACATAATGAATTAAAAGCCATAATTAATCAAAAAAAGGAAGCTTAAAAATATGCAAATGTTTTTTTGGCATCAACCACAAGGTGTAGAGTGATTAATTTATAATGCTAATTATGGATACACTTCAATAGATGATTTGATGACCCCACTAGGGAGCCGAGTGCCTAATGTTCACCTTCTATTCTCAAAATTCAGGCAGCACCATAAGAATTGGCTTGAAAAGCAATCTATTGTATGTAAAATATCAGGCAAGCACATTACAAATGGTTTCGAGAAGCCAATTAGTATACCTAAGGCTTTACTTGAATTGGTTAGAAAAGCCATCATTGATTATAAAATATGAAAATTTTTAAATTTACCAATAATATGATCAATAAATATGGTCGATAAGAATGATCATAGTCGATATGCATGATTGACCTACTCAAAATTACAGTCATTACCATGGTCAATAAGTATGATCAACCAATTCAAAACTATGACTATTATTATAGTCCTTTTTGTTTTTTTTCGTAAGGACCATTATCATTGTTATCATGGTTGATAAGCATAATCGACTTATTCAAAACTATGGCCACTATCATAATCGATAAGTATGATCAACCTATTCAAGATTATGTCCATTATCATGGTCGATAAGTATGATTGACCTTTTTTTAACATCATGGCATTATTGTGATCAATAATCATGATTAATCCATTCAAGATGATAGCCCATGTCAAGGTCAATAGCATGTTTGGTTGAATTTAAAATTATGGTCTATATTATAGTTAATAGACATGGTTGATGGGTTACATTTTATGATGAAATTTAATAGTCAAATATCTAATTGATCGATCAATAGCTTATTATCAAGCATTTCTTTTATTTGGTTGATTGGTTGTTGAATTGTGCTTTTCTAGCTTAACAAATATATCCATTTTCGTTGAGCATAGAGGTCATGTGTTTACGGCAAAAAATTAAGTAGATCAACCAAGTATAGATCAATAATCATGAATCAATCATAGCTCGGTCAAATTATTCATGAACTTTGTTTGAAATCTAGAATGAATTATTGTTCATCAATTGATGCACATCGACCAAGACCATATGGAGGTGGTTTTTTTTTCCTTCCAAACTTAACCAACAAAAAGTAGTTTTTAAGAAAAACTATCTAGGAAAAGTTATTTTTAGTAATAACTACCATTTCTTTCCATCACAACAGCATAAAAAGGACTTTAATGCTCTTTCTCCAACATACTTGACACTATCAACACTACAACTAGGTGCCAATCGCCTTCTCTCTTAGAGTACATATCCTTTGAAGCTTTTTTTTTTTTGGTAAAATAGATAGACTTACAATTCATACATGATGAACATCCAGTGGTATCTAAGTACAATCTTTCTCTAAGATCCAAAAAATAATTATTAAATATCATCTAGAGGTAGTCGATGGAGTGGTGAGCCATATATGATGCCACCTGTTGCTGGAAACTGGACCCGGGGGCGACCGGTCCGCTGGGAAGGAGGAGCTCCGGCGAGAACTGGCGGGCGGCGATCCGTCAATGAGCGGCGTCCTCTGCAAGTGGCCTGTAGAAAGCCGGTGGCCGGGGTTTCCGGCGCCGGCCCTCCGATGGCTAAGTCAGAGGGGGCAAGTGTATTCAAAAGTGGGAGGGAAGAAAAAATATCCCCCGGACTTCAGAGTCCAATCCCCCTTTTTATAGGGAGATATAGGATTACCTGTGATATGACGGGACGAAATTACCATATGGTTGAGCATGTCGTCGGAATTAATGCACGATCGTATGTATTAATAGCTTGCCATGTGAGATCAGGTCGGAGCCAGGGAGTTGTCATGACGGATCGGACGTAGCCGAGCTGAGCTGCTGTGAAGAGCTTGAGGTCCGTAGATAACAGGAGTCGCGTGCATTAATTGTTGAGTGAGTTGAGGATCTGCAGAGACCATGTGCATTAATTATTGAGTGAGCCGAGGGTCTGCAGGGACCATGCTCATTAATGATTGAGTAAGCCAGAAGTCTGCAGAGGTCATGCGCGTTAATTGTTAGCGGCGGTGACAGGGTATGGCCTCTGGTCAAGCTTCAGAAGGATGTGACCGTGGTGTGTGGGCGGCGAGGTTGGGCTTCTGAGGTTAGCGAACTCCGAGGTCGTGCGCCTGGTCGGACATCAGGCCGGGCGTCCGAGATAGGGTGCTTAGACCGAAGTTGTGTGTCAAGTCGGGCGCCTTCAGTTCGGCCGCCCTCAGGTCGGACACTTAGAGGTCGGACGTTCTCAGGTCGGGCGCCGGCAGCCGGTTTACGGGCCTTGGGGCTGTTTATTTTCCCCTAACACCACCCATCAGCAAGCTTGTTCCCTTCTCTAAATATATAAGAGGCTTTGGAGTTTGCTAGTTGCTGTGTCATATGCCCAATATCAAAGAGGAGGGGGTGTATATTTGAGTAGAGTTGACGTAGCTTCTAGATCCTTTGAAGTGTTTTGCCTCATGACCACTCTTAGAAGTTTAGAAATTGAAGTCTTTTTGGTGGTGAATGATTTTTGAACTATCCATGGACGCAACTTTGATTTTGAGCAAAAATCAAATAACCAATGGAGTAAAGGTTCAATCTACTTGCACATGAAGGTTGAGTGACCCATAGAGTGGATGGTCATGACTAATATTTAGTTTTAAAGGATTCACTACATGGGTCATATTTCATATAGTTTGTGGTCTGATACTTGCTAAATAATAATAGATTTTAAACCAACACACAATGATAGATTTTAACCAACACACAATGATAGATTTTAACCAACACACAATGATAGATTTTAAACCAACACCCTCGGCTAGTACCAATGGGACTTGTATCCCTTGGCAGACATCCCTATCCTAGTTGAAAAGGCGTGTGAAGTATAATCAGAACTTTAAATTGAATTTGCATGATTATTATGAACATTTTAGCATATCATGGTAATAAAAAATGGGATAAGATTAACAAAATTAAGAGGAAAAATGAGAAAAAATGCATAAATATAATGTTAACAAAAGATCAATTTTTTATTTCAATTACAAAATGAGTGCAAATAAATAAAATCTATAAGGATTGCTAACAAAAATTAAGAGAGTAATTTTTTTTTAAATTTGATTTTCAAATAAACAAATGTAAATAAGAAAGGATAGATATGAGGCATTGGATCACTAAGGGAACCCTAAACTACATCCCAAAAGGAAATTATTCTTGCACTTTTTTGAAGAAGATGGGATAAATTATTATAAGGATAAATTGCAAACAAAATATTGAAATTATTATTTTTGTTCTTAAACAAGGGATTTTTGTTGTTTGCTTCAAATTTAGCTCCTTGCCTTATAAAAATCCGGCACTACTTTTGGCCCATAGAAAACCACAAAATTGCCTTGTAGTTTTCTTTATTTTATGGTGCATACAAAGCTTTTTGTTAGCCCTCTTTGAGTGCACTAGAGTACTAATAACTTTGAATATAAGCAAAATCATCATATAGAATAATAATTACTAGACGATTAGCTTAATATAAAATAAGAAATAATTTTTGAAATATATCAAAAATATGTTTGCAACAACTAGTAAAATATTTTTTAGATATAACCAAATTGCCAAAGAAAATAAAAAGGATATTAAAAAGTTATATTTTTCTTTTGCATAATGAATATATGATGCTAAGGATGTAATTCTTAGAATACAATGGACTTCAATTTTCAAAATATATATGAGAAGAATTAAAACCAAGGTATGCAATCTGTGGATTCTATATCAATACTGTATAAGTACAAATCGATATGGGGGACGGTTCGATGTACCACCAATTAGTATGCTCCAATACCAATTATAAATACTGGTACGAAATGCTATGCCAGGTGTGGGGCAAACCTTGATTACAACCTTTTTATTTAGGTAGTTTTGGTAGCAGGGATGAAAAACCAATCTAGATAAATGATTTTCTAACCAACTCATTTTGATGCAAGACACCTCACTTGCTTCTTCTCTCTTGCAAAATAATATATGACACCAATAGAAAACAGAAAATTGAAATAGTGCTATTGGAGTTTAAGGCATTCCTAAACCCCTATTCTCTACAAATACAAAAACAAAGGATGAGATTTAATCAAATAATACAATAGTATGTGATAATGCCTTTCTACTATTTATTATGCTTAACTAGCGCTTCATAATTGGTCTTTTTTTGTGGTAACCTAGTTGCAAAATAGAAACAAAAAAAAGGGAGACCGAGCTCTTTTACATGGGGGCTTAGCTTCCACAGCTCTCCTTTTATCTTAATCACATTTTAGTTTATATTGAATGAGCAAAAAACAAAAAAAAAACCCATCAAGAATGCATTGTAAATGACATAATCCTACATAATGAGCAAAAATCCCACAAAGAATGCATTGATGAAACTTTCCTTTCTATTTCCTCCTTACGCCCGAAGAGGGGTTCAATTGCTGAATCTTTTTATAGTCAGAGAGAAAGGGCAAACGAGATGAATGGCTGTTAAACTATATGGTTCTATATAGACAGCCAATTTTATGCATAAACTAATTGGATGAGGTGAGAGTAATTTGAACTTCCACAAAGAATTTAATAAAATGTTTTGTTAATTCTAGTACTATGTTTAACCCAGACATCTATTTGCATGCTATCTAAAACTTACAGAGATCATCTTGCAATTATGTGAAATGTGAGGATTGCTCTACAATTTTCATAAAATTTAGGGATGGTCATAGGAAACACCTTTTCATTGTATGAGTTATAATACATGTCTTCTAACATATGAAATATATCCTAGATTTTAAAATAACTTTTAGTTTTTGCAAAAATTGGATATTAGGAGTGAAGAGCATTGGTTGCCAAGCAGAAAAGCTTATTGAGATTTTTAAGATCAAAGTCCGAGTGTGGTGAAGGAGATATGAATTAGGATGATGTTCATAGTAGCTACACGGAGAAATCTAGTTAAGAGTATCACAAGAGTTGGATCGTAGGGAAATATTTGAACCTTAATACAATGCTTAGGATGTGGGCGACTACCATCTGCTACTTATGAACATCTGAACTATAGTCTGTGGTGGAATGACCTTATAGGTAAAGCATATGTATAGAGAGTAAGGCTGCAAATGGGTCGGGTCGACCCGTGACCCGGCCCGACCCGACCCGACCCGAATTTTAGGACCCGCGGGTCCGGGTCGGGTCCTAAAATTGGACCCGAATCATTTTCTGGGTCGGGTCTGGGTTTACCAAACGGACCCGACCCGACCCGAATGGACCCGAAGAGAGAGAGAGGAAAAGCAAAAGAAAGTCTTTTCTTTTTCTTTTTCTTTTTCTTTTTTTTTTGGCGTGGGTTGTGGTACTGTTGGTCAGTGTGGGAGGATAGCAACAAGCATAGGTTCACAGAATCCAAAGGAACGTCGGCCCGTCAGGATTCTCTCTGGATCTATTACACTGTTGAGACCTCTGGTGTCTCGGTAGCTGCCTTTTTTTTTTTTTTTTCCTTCTGTTTTTTGGTTTTTGTTTCTTTTAACTTTTGAAGGGAGAAAGTGAGGGAACACTGCAACTGAATATGGGTCATGTGCCAGTTTTCTGTAATGGAATTGGATTTTGGAAGAAGGTTTGGGATTTTTTTGGTCCTCGTGAGAGGGGAGCTGGGAGACACCGAGTTCCGTCCAATCAGTCATATAGATAAAAAATAGTGTGATATGAAATTTGGCTTGTAGACCGACTTAGTTAGTAAGTCATGGGTCATCTGTTCTGGAGCTCAATTGCAAAGTCTTTCAAGTCATGGGTCACCCAGCACCTCATAATTATGATATGACCAAATTAAATTTGCCCAAATTTTTTCCCAAAAGCACAAAAAAATTGGACCCGATCGGACCCGAACCCGACCCGAATTGGACCCGGACCCGACCCGAACCCGACTCGGACCCGACCCGACCCAACCCGATCTTCAACCGGGTCGGGTCCGGGTCCAAAATTGGGACCCGAACAAAAAACCGGGTCGGATCGGGGTCACCTAGGACCCGACCCATTTGCACCCCTAATAGAGAGGCCAATGGAGCCGTGGATTGGATAGCCTCATGTGTTGCCAACCATTTTAGGGTACTCTTTGGGTAGAGGAGAGAGAGTTATCCGGTGCACTTCAAAACCTGTTATTTTTCGATTTTTTTTGACTTTATCTGTATCTGTAATATATGATACATCCATTTTAACAAAAAAAAAAAAAATAGTGTTTTGGATGGGATTAAGTATTTAAGAGAGTTACCAGTGAAAATAAGCTAATTTAACAAATTCAAAGAAAGAGTCTAGTCCATTAATTTCAATTAGGTTAGACCATCTAGTTATCTGTATCCAATTTGAGACACCATGAGTGTTTGATCTGAGCCACCATGCATGTATAGTTTACAAAGCTAGTTTCTGAGTCGGGTCTCGCCAAGGGGAGAGAATCGAAGGCTGCATTAATCACCGTGTACATCTCTGACCGTCTGATCCACTGCCCTTTCTGTTCGCCAGCCGTCCATTTCCAGGCCCACCGTAAAGCGGACAAAACCCACGGCGGCTCACCGAATGCTGCACCCTAAGCGGATCAATCAAGAATATGCTCGACCCAGCGCATGTTAGCAACCTATCTTAACCTACGCTCGCCCCTCCCTATATAAGAAAGTCCCCTCTCATCCTCTCTCTCTCGCTTGATCGCTTCCTTTCTACCTCCTCCGCTTCTCTTTCTCCGGTCGATTTTATAGATTTTCCTCTGTTTGCGATTGGATTGGATCGCGATCGAGTTTCTTCTCGTCGTGTGGTGTCTGTGGGTCTGTTCGGTGATTGATTTGGTGTGGTAATGGCGACGAAGAGGAGCGTGAGTACTCTCACTGGAGCCGATCTCAAGGGGAAGAAGGTGTTCGTGAGGGTGGATCTGAACGTGCCGTTGGATGACAACCTCAAGATCACGGACGACACCCGAGTGAGGGCCGCCGTCCCCACCATCAAGTACTTGATGCAGCACGGCGCCAAGGTCATCCTCTCCAGCCATTTGGTGAGCCTCTCGCTCTATCTCTGCAATCCATCTCCTCCTCGTTTTGTTTCTCCTAGATTGTTTCTTAGTTTTAATCAAAGTAGCTTCTTTTGATATCTTCTATTTTTTGTTATTTTGTTCTATTTTTTAAATTTTATTAAGAGGTAATTTGTTATTTATTGTTTTGTAGAGATTCTTATTTCTGTAGGGATTTAGAGCATTCCTTTCTATAGTACAATCAAGGTTTTAAAAGGTCTCACCTTTGCCCATTTTTGGATTTTCGTCTGGTTTTTATGGACAACATTTTTTTTGGGTGACGAGACGAGGGAGGTAAATTTGTTATTAGTTTATGAAAGTGTCAGCTTGGAGGTTTTAATTTATCTATCAACTAACAATCTTGGGTTTTTTTTTTAAAAAAATTTCGCCTTCGTTTTGTTTCTCCATGTGGTCCTTTCGTTTTGCTTTTTTAGGTCACAGATCTGTTTGTTTCATAGTATGATCCACACATTTTAAATCTCCTATCTTGTTCCATTTTTGTTGGTGATTTCTAGCTGGTAACAATGTGATATGGTAACAATGTGATACCTGAACGTCCACGCATATAGTTTTCTTTTAGGTTTTTGAAATGTGGAACTTTTGCTGAGAAGAGCGAGGTATATTATTGTTAGTTTATAAAGTTTTCGTTTTATGCAATTAGTTTATAAAAGCCTTCAGCTTGGTGGTTTCGATCTATCTAGCAACTCCTCAAATTTGCTGTTTCTGGTTCCGTTCTGCCAGACCTTTTTATTAAAAAAGGGCCTCGGACCTGTCCGCATAAAAAATGGTTTAAAAGTTCAACCTTTCTATTTAATAATCTGATATATCTCTTCAGTGATGGTGCGATTTATAAATGCGCACATGTAGCTCTTAGCTTTTATGAGTTTGGGAAATGGAGATGGACTGACCGTGGAAAACATATCTTTGCATGTGGTGGATCCTATGTAGGAGACCTTATTTTCATAATGTTTTTTTAACTTTTTGAAAAGTCCATGTTTGTAGACAATGCAATTGGAAGAACTGGAAATAGAATAAGATATCGCGACTTTGCATGAGTAATAAAAGAAATTGAGGTTAACTTTAGGTTAGGCATATTACAATTATACGACATTTATTTGACCTGATATTTACATCCTGGTGTTTTATATTGCTTAGTATATTGCCCACTTGCTTTTAATTCCATTTTTCTTTTGGTTGATATAAATGACCACCATCCATTGCTTTGTAATTCGAAGGTTAACATGTAAAAGGCTGCATGGATGTTTGGCTACTCTGTATAATTCCATTTAAACTTTTTCTCGCTTTCACCACCACCATTACTACTACTACTACTATTATTATTGTTATTGTTATCGTTATTATTGATATTGGTATTGGTAAATCTAAATGAAAATCATCCATTACATTGCAATTTTGTGATTATCATGTAATAGGCTGCCTGGCTACCATATGTACGTGATAATTTTATATCTGCATATTTGATAAGGGACAACGGTGTATCTTTTGTGCTAAAGAATGATGAACCTTCTTTCGCATGAGGTGACTGTTGGATCATCAGCCGACTGCTTTGAGATTTGTACGAATGGATGAATGACGGACTTTTGAGTACTTTTGTGGTGGGTGATCCAGTGGTGATTTTGTGCGACGGAAAGTTAATCATTCTTTTGCCTGAAAGATACAACCCAGTCCCATTTGATAAAAATATGAAACCTTTAAAATTGTCTTAGGTGAAATATGGAGGAAGGACAGGCTAGGAGGAATGAGGGAGGTCATGATGCAGGGCCAGGGTAGTACCCTTTTGATATTATATTTTATTTTCACAATCTATAGCCTTTTGTGGCATGGTTTATCTTTTTCCCATAATTTGAGTTTGTACTAATAACTTTAGCCTTTGTTACCTGGAGCCAGATGTTATTCAAGAGTCATATCTGTTTCTTTCTGTTTTATAAAACTCTATTACTACATTTTTTGTTCCTTGCAGTTTTTTTATGCATCCCTCCCACCCACACCCCCCTCCCCTCCTCCTTTTTTTTGCCTTAGATGATATGCATGTTATATAACCTATGCTCAGCAGTTCATTACATTCACACTTGTGTTTTATAGATGCAGTGTTTCTCATATTTCAACTGTAATATATTTCTTGATAGGGGATCTTCGTTCTTAGTTTTTATCAATGCTTATTCATCATCTGAACTTGCTACCTCCTTTTCATTTCCTGGCTATTGATATATGGAACTTGTGGATTGGTTTTGAATTTTCAGGGACGTCCAAAGGGTGTCACTCCAAAGTACAGCTTGAAGCCACTTGTGCCTAGGCTATCTGAACTTCTTGGAGTTAATGTGTGTGAAAAATTGCCCCTGTAACTGATGCCTCTTTTGCGTTGTCAAACATTAAAGCTGGATTCTTTTTTTCATTTCTGATTCCTTAGTTCATTCAAATAGGTTGAGATGGCTGATGACTGTATTGGTGAGGGAGTTCAAAAGATGGTGGCGTCCTGCTTCTTGAAAACGTGAGATTCTATAAGGAAGAAGAGAAAAATGATCCAGAGTTTGCAAAGAAGCTAGCATCCCTTGCTGATCTCTATGTAAATGATGCCTTCGGCACTGCTCATAGGGCACATGCTTCAACAGAGGGAGTTGCCAAATTCTTGAAGCCATCTGTTGCAGGCTTCCTTATGCAGAAGGTATGATAGAGTTCTCATCATTTTTTTAATAAATCATCAAAGAAGAGAATCAATCATAGCTTGCCCCATTTAAAAATTGTACTGTTGGAATTCATTATCCTGCTTGTTCGTATGGTATCTAATATGTGTCAAATATCTTATACTGGCCCTATCTTTGACAATGGCCATACATTTTTGTCCGACGGGTATGCAAATATATTCCAATCCAAGTTTTGGTATTGTTAAAAAAACTACATTAGATGTTACTACTTCAATTATGTTGGTAGAATCCTGCAATTTGCATTCTCACGAAAGCTTTCACTGTTTCCCTTAGGAACTTGATTATCTTGTTGGAGCAGTAGCAAAGCCCAAAAGGCCATTTGCTGCCATTGTTGGTGGCTCAAAGGTGTCATCCAAGATTGGTGTGATTGAGTCACTTTTTGAGAACGTCGATATCCTTCTCCTTGGTGGAGGAATGATGTTTACCTTCTACAAGGCGCAAGGGCTCTCTGTTGGGTCTTCACTTGTGGAGGAAGACAAGCTTGATCTTGCTACAGCACTTATTGAGAAGGCAAAGTCTAAAGGCGTGTCTCTCTTGTTGCCGACTGATGTTGTTGTAGCTAACAAGTTTGCTGCAGATGCAGACACCAAGGTTTGTCCTCTTGCTTATCCCCTACGGATATTAACTTATTCAAGAGAGAGAGATATATAAAAAAAACTTTAAACAATTCAAAATCCCGAAGGCCTCTCTAAGCTTTTTTTGTTGCAACTTCTGTAAGAATTTGTGAACATGAAGTTTGGTTTAGTTGTCATTGATTTGCTATGCACATTCTTTCTTTCATATACATGTAAGTAGGTACTGAACCTGTCGAAGAGAACAATAAAAGGAGGGGCATAAGCTGTGCATGAGTTGAAATGGTGATAGAATTGAAGTATTGTTTTGGCTGGTAGGTGGGGTTTGTTTTTTTGCCCTCCATCCAAGCGTGCTCGTACATGATGTGTCTTCATTGAAGGAACAGTTGGAATCCCAGAGATGAACTAAGTTTGCTAGTGGAAGTTCTGATTTGGCAATTCGACAGCCTGCATCGTCGGAGGTTATAAATTTGATGCTAACGATACTCATTTTCTTTGTTCTGTAGGTTGTACCTGCATCTGGTATCCCAGATGGTTGGATGGGTCTTGACATTGGACCTGACTCCATCAAGATTTTCAGTGAAACTCTAGATAGCACCAAGACAATCATTTGGAATGGACCAATGGGAGTGTTCGAGTTTGACAAGTTTGCAGTGGGAACCGAGGTAAATGATAAAGAACATCTCAAGCTTCATCTTATTGTGAGACAATAGTATAACACATACATTAACACTCTTTGATTGGATAGGCAATTGCAAAGAAGTTGGCTGATCTGAGTGGGAAAGGGGCCACAACAATCATCGGAGGTGGTGACTCTGTTGCAGCCGTGGAGAAAGTCGGGCTCGCTGACAAGATGAGCCACATTTCAACCGGCGGTGGTGCAAGCTTGGAGCTGTTGGAAGGCAAGTCTCTTCCAGGCGTTCTTGCTCTTGATGATGCCTGAGCCTTGGACTATTTTTGTCTCGCCGCCGATCGCTTCTTGGCCCAGGTTTTGTTAGAGAGAGGTGGTATTGCTTGTTCTTGAGGCTACATTAAAAGTTCTGCTGATGATTTAATAAATATCCTTTCATGAAGTGCTTGTGACCAAAGACTCCAGCTTTCAAGAGACTTCGTTATGGCACATTACACCATAATTTTGGTTTTGAATAATATTTTGTAGCATACCCTTTGGCTGGAATCATGAATATTGGGTACTAGTGGGTTAGCGTCCCGGCTTGGTGTCCTGCCCTGATAAGATAATGAAAAAATGTTAATAAAAAGAACACTAAAAATTATTAATTTCTGATTAATTCACTTTGGATGCCATGAAATGATGATGGCCTTGTAATTTTTCAAAATTATTGCTTGAAGAAATGAAGAGCATCAGTGTGATTATTTGAACAGTAAAGTGCAATTAGAGGAAATGATTGAGATAACATAACTAAGGATTTAGTTAGGATTAATTCTGTGGTTACGGTTCATGAGGTTCTACTTATTTATTTATTTTTTTATTTTTTTGGAAATTATCTATTATAATGGGGATATGATGATAGCAGTTCATGTGACTGGCTTGGAATATAGGGGTGGCAATTTAGTCCGTTCCAAGGGATATCAGATCTGACCATAATTGGGCGGGTTTAGGTTAAGTTGGGATGGAACTTCTAAAGGAGTCTAATCCAAGCTAATTAATTAATCTGGTTGGTGACTTGGGTCAGGGCTAGGTTGGATGCTAGGTTTATCTAATACATTTTCAGTTGGGTGGGTTTGTTTCGAGTTAATCCAGCAAATAGATATTATCCTAAGTTATGATCATGTAAGACTGCCAAGGGGCAAATTGCTTAGCAAATGATGTACTAAGATATATTTATGTGCTTGGTTTCCTGATATCCTTATGGGCTAGCCTGTTGAAATTTCAAGAACTACTAAGGTTTCATTGCATCCTCACATGCGACACTAGATTAATGGGTAGTCCCTGAACTTTTCATTTATTTATTTATTTAAATGTTGGCCAGATGTAGGTCGAACTTTATATAGACACAAGTAAAATGGGACCATTCACTCTTCAAAACCTATTTATGCCCCAGGCAGTAACTAGAACAACCACTCAGCCAATATGTGGAAAAAAAAATAATCTGAGCAGTTCTTTTGAGTACATCGTTCGGATCTTTGGAGTAATCTACTAAGGTTGGAAGAAAGATTTGAAGTGAGAGGTTTTGGTTCTTATATAGAATTAAAGAATTCAAATAATGTTTTAAAGGATTACCATAAGATTTCAAGATATTGTGGAACAAAGTTTTTATTTTTTTGGGACAGATCCAAAATGTTCAAGGAGTTCCGATACAGTAATAATTTGTGGGCATAATTGCTTAGACAAATGCATTTTTTTTAAAAAATCTCTTAGGCAGAAATCTAGTTAGCGAGAGACTTTTATATAGGGTTACTGTAATGCATGACATTTGTTTTTTTTGTTAATTAATTTCAGTTAAATATACTATTTTGTTTGTCAAAATTTTCTAAAATTTCTCCGTGCCGACCCCTAACTGATGGGTATATCACAATCATTTTCTTTTCAGTCTTTAGGAGTGCTTAATATTTATTTCAATCAAAATATAAGTGGTAGGTTGGAAGTTGTTAATATTGAGAATAAAAGTAAGATATGGAGTTGTTAGTATTGAGGGGGAAAAAAAACTAAGAGTAATTTATGTTGAAGACTGTCTTTAGCAAACGTAGGTTGATAAGTCTGAAGTTGACACGTCATTTAAGAATATCACATTCCTAGCTGAATTAGAGAAACTCAAAGATTTTGCATAAATTGAAACCAAAAGAAACAAGAAACTATTTTCGCCATCTCTAAAGCTCAATCACTGGAAATCCAAAGGAAGCAACTTTATAGAGAAAAAAAAGGAATAGAGAAGCTGTAATAACAAGGAACTCTAGCAGCAGAGAATGCCTTCTCGGCAATGGATACTCTTTTGAGTTTAGGAACATCTAAAGGAAGAAAAAAAATAAGAAATGGAGAAATGGAAGTTAAAAATAAGAGGAAAGGTGGCGAGCATATGTTCTCAGCTGGGTTAGTGGTTAATCCAAATGCATGACTTGGACTATTGGATTTAATAAAATACAGAATAAGATTGTATTGCCATCTTAGCTCAGCTGGTAAAGAGTATGGCTTTTAACCATGTTGTCGTGGGCTAGATTCTTATTAGTTGATTCAATTTGAGCTTCCCAGCTACATGAGTGTGTTTCATTAAGAGTTTGTTTGGTGTCCAAAATTTTTAAAAAAAGGTTGCTAATGATCTTAAAAAAATTCCTTCTCAAGAGAGAACAATTTTAAGCAAAGGTGGCAAAAATTGACTTTGACTTGAGAATCCATGGAGCTGGTAAATCAGGGTTTTCCTTTTTTTTTTCCAGGCCATTGTATTGGTGTACTCAAGTCATGAGGGTAGAGTTCCATTTGCGTTAGGATAGCATAAATCCAGTTGAACCGTGACTTTGAATAAAAATCTTATGAATGATTGGCCATTTTTAATACTAACAGTATAATTCAACTTGAAACTGATTCATTAAAAGTATTAAAAAAATTGATTTAGATAATTATATTGGGTCGGTCAGCAATTAAGCCTTACAAATTAAATTAGTTTGAGTCAAATGAGTCAAGTTGGGTCTTGGGAGCTGACTCATTGGTCGGCATGGGTCAAACGATCTTGACCAAATGCCAAGTCAAGTGGATGTCAAGATTTAGTATATTGTTATCAAACTTTGACCTGATCTGAAACAAACCCATGGTCAACCCTAATCTTAAGAAAGAAAATCCAGAGAATCCTCTTATAGCAATTTAGTTATGAGGTATCCCACCAAACAACAAAAATCTATTTTTATACAACAATTTTCTATTTATTTTTTGTAATATAATCAAATGATAGAAAATTCTTAATATTCTTTTCTTTTTCACTATATATTTTTAAAAAAAACTTTCTCGGTAACCAACCAGAGCCAAATGGACTCATTTAGTGGTAGCCTACTCCCTAATTTTAATTGGGCAATGAAACCTTTTTGAGAAACAAAATATTCCTCTACCAACTGAGTCTCATTCACTTCAACAATGCTATTTCATAAGCATACTATGACTATCACACATAAGTTGCATCCCAGGGTTACTGGCTCTAGTTAGAGATGGAGCTACCAACCTTTGAAAACCCTGTCATCATGGTTCATTTGCAAAGCGAAAGTAGGTTTACTAAGACAATATTTTTCCATATCCATGACCCAACATGAACGCTTTTGGATCAAAAACAGATGCCAAGGTTGGTCATGTTGGTAGCCGCATCGATACCTGTAATTGTCGAACCTTAGGTCAATGTTATAAATCCTTGTTTGTTAATAATCTCTGTTAAGAGCTAGCTACCTTCAATTTTGTCCACCAATCACTTCATTCTTGAATGCCAATCTCAGGCCCAAATGAGAAAGATGAAAGGTTGATTCTAGGTTGGCAAACAATTGGAAAAGAATCTGAAAGGTTCCAACAACAGCTTATCTATGAGTATCTTGATCGATTCCATGAACTGCGATTACATAAATTACAAGGGGAACTAGAAACAAATGAAGAACCCTCCACAAATTTGAAAAGAACAAAGAAACATCCAATTTAACCAGGAGGCCATTTCATTTGCCTTCCTCCCAGTATGTGTAAATGTAGATGGTACACCGATTGACCTGACACAAGAAAGACATGATCCTAATGGCATGACATATAATAGATATTAGCCATTAATAGAGGAAAACTGGATATAAACTTACATGCTTCAGGACCATTGTTGATAACAACTCGAAACCCATCCACTATGCCTTCCTTCTCGGCCACTACTTTTGCAGCATAAAGCAGATGACCCAAGATCTCAGCATGCCTTGATTCAGCCTAAACAGGTAGGCATCAACAAATGAACTACTGTTACTATTGGCGCTTGTATAACAGCAGAATGAGGAGTGGCAATAAATGAGATTTATTTTGCCATAAAATGGTTCAACAATATAACTCGATAAAGAGAGCAATTTGTTGCAACTATCTCTTCCATAAAATTAAAGATCTAGTCAGTTTTGTAAACTGGCCAACAAATTTAAATAAGAAATGCACAATATATGCGGCAATATAAGGATGAGAAAACTGCATTAGAACTGGCAAGAACCTTAAGAAATGCTGATGTTTTTTATTATTCATAAAAAAACATCATGGGTTACCTCATGTTTTATTTGAGTACTACTAATTAATTTACTGTTTGGATAAATGTTTCAACATTTGAAGGTTGAAGCATGGATTTTACATTCCAATTTTTTGTTATATCACATGGACCAGATTTCCAAAATCAGAGACAACAGCAAATGGAACTTGGAGGAGCAGATAAAATGACTAGTGCAATAATAAGCAGATTCTTAATCATAATCATTTAACTTTGCCACAAGTATTCAGGGTTGGCAATAAATAAGATCGATTTATTTGCCATAAAATGGTTCAACAATGTGACTTGATAAAGAGGAGCAATTTGTTGCAATTGTCTCTGCAATAAAATGCAATATCTTTTCAGTTCCATAAACTGGCCAACAAATTAAAATAAGAAATCTGCAACATATAAAGCGATATAAGGATTTTAAAAAAAACTGCATTACAACTGGCAATGAATGTTTTGTGTGTGTTGGGGGGGGGGGGGGGGGGGGGGGGGGGGGGTTGATGGAGAGAATAACAAACATCACCACATTGCTTACTATCTTTCTCCTTACTTTCACATAAATGTTTTGGCTTCTGAGTTCTATTGCTGCAATACTTACTATATGTTGTCTAGTGAACCCTTAGGCTGTGTTCGGAAGTGCAATTTCAGCAAATAAAAGCCTCATAACCCACTTATTTCATCTCTATGCAGCCAAATGATCATTTAAGCACATGGCATAAACCACCTTTTCAGAAGCGCAGAATGGGTATCTAAAAAATAATTGGTACACCATAAATGCTTTACTTTTTCACCTTCTAACCCGTTTACCCCACTTAATCAAGGAATAATTTACTCCAGTAAATGGATGAACGACTTAACACTCCCTTTTCCCCTCCAACGTATTCCATTTAACCCAACTATTCTGATTTTTATCCCATTTCCAAAAGTAACCTTAAGGCTGCATTGGAAGCGAAATAAATTAACGAGTAAATGGGTTAACTTACTCATGCTCCTCTTACTCCGGAATAAATTACTACATCCTACATGGAGTAATTTATTCTGGGGTTAACTGCAGTAAATAGGTCTGGAAGGCAAACGATTGTTATTTCAGAAAAGTGGTTTAACCCAAATGTTCCAAAACAAGCCTTTAGCTGAAAAAGAGTGGAATAATTGGGTTAAACATCTTTTACTCCCTCTATCCCGCTTCCAAAAGCAGACTAAGTAGCAGGAAACTTCAATTTAGGTAGTGTACCTGCTTCCAAATTGGAATCTCTCCAGAAACTCTTCAATGCACATGCTTCCTAATTATTTCCTTAATCCATATTTTTTAAGACATCAATTCCCTATACCCATACTAGGATCTGCTCCTGCACCTGCATTTCCTAACCAAAGCTTCATTACTTCTGATGTTTGTTTCGCAAAATGTCTTGTTTTGTGAGCTTCACTTGTTCTTCCTTCTCCCAAAAATCTTTGTTTGTTAGTTTTATGCATCATCTTGGTGACAAGTTAAATACTCAATATACAAGATGCATCTCTAGGGTGTCCATACATGAAGGGTACAAGTGTTAACCAATTTAAACTGTGAAAAAGAAAATATTGACTGTACTGTGTTCCTTGCTTCTTTACCCAAGTCTCTAGTGGAATCACTTTCAATATATTTCTGTATGTTAATTCGATGAACTTTGCTTGTGCATCAGATTCAACTGGACCTTTACACTGAAGTCTATGTTATAAGAAGAAGAAAGCAACACATGTTCAAGGCTAGCAACCACCTTTTACTCAAGTACTAATAAGGAAATACAACAAGCCTTCTGAAGTATGGAACCAACCAATTGCCAGCAATTCAAAGGTTCACCAATATTATATGGCTTCAAGGAAAAATGTCAACACCAACAAATCTATGATATGTTTCAGCCAATGTGTCCATCCATGATGGCAGCTGCAAATGCAATAATTGCTCGATATTCAAGCTAACAAGGACTCTTGGACATATCTAGCGATATCCATCTCTGGTAAGAAATTGCAAGTTCTGACTCTGATGCTTTAGTGACTAAGCTCAGGAACAAGTACTTTGGCTGGGCATGGAGGGCTACGACAATGGCTGGGAGGGTGACTCTCATTCAATTGATGCTCACATGCCATTCCAACATACCTTCTTGCACATACTTGGGTTCAGGGGTCTCTCCTTGATCGCATTGAGGCTGATAAGAGATCCTTCTTGTGGGCTAGTGGTCCATCTTCTTGCAAGCTACACCTGGTGGCTCAGGATCAGGTATGCACCCCCAAGGCACTAGGCAGGCTTGGGATTACCAGCATTACAGCCAGATGCTAAGCTGCTCTAGCTCAATTGGCTGACTTGCACCCTCAGAACTTATGGTCTTAACTGGTTCCTATAGTGTACCAAATACACTGCGTCTCCCTAGGAAAGGAGACTGTTGACTCTTGGATTTGGAAAGCCCATTACTCATGACCAAGATCTCACACTTCCTCAACTTTGATGGCTTTTGTGACATGGACAAACTGTCTCTATTTTTGATGATGCATGGCTAACAATAGTGCCACTTTGGTTCTATCCTTTTGGCACGATCAGGCTTTTGACCCTGACTTCAGGGCTTGTGACTTGTGGACCATGGATAAGGAGTGGGACCTCAGTAAACAGCACTGGCTAAACAGCACTGGCTTCTTTCTTTGGATCTAGCAGCTCTGGTGTCTCTGTTCCCTATCCCACAGGTTAATGCCAATGATATACTTTGTTGGGCACCAACTGGTAGCCTGACTTCCTTGTTGGCTGATATTGTGCATGCAACTGCTCCTACAGAACACCCTTTGTGCAACATTAGTTGCAATTCGGAAGCTAAAGCTTCAACCTCGTGTGGCTTTCTTTTGGCGGAAGGCAGCTCAGGAGAGATTGCCGACGGCAGAGATGCTCCATCAGAGACAACTGTTGCCTCAGCTTCATCTCCATCGTGCCACTACCTAGAAGAGTCAGTTGAGTATGCAGTACTTTCATTCATGCATGGCGGGGGAAGCCTTGCCTTCATCACAAGATGCATCACTCAATGGGAGACCATTGTTACACTAATCCAGCTTATAACTATTGGCTCAAGCTGACGATCCCTATCATGGAAGGCTACTGTCATAGCTTACGTGAAGGCATTTTGGAGGTCACGGAATGATATACTCTTGAACAGCAACCTTGCTCCACCTTAATGCCTTGCATGCATAGTAGTGCAAGCCATACTACAATATATTCAAGCTATGGTGCTCAATTCACTAGGTAGCACTTGATGTAGTAAGATAGCCCAGCCTTCAGGCCTTCCTCGACCCTATTTCACCTGGCTGCCCGCCCTCTCTTATCCGTTTGCTGAAAGTGAACTTTGATGCCTTTTTGCATAGAAAACATTATCTGTGATCGTAGCGGCAGAGTGTTGGCTGCTGCTTCTCTGTAGGTCCCTCAATCTACAAGGACTGGCAGAACTTCGCATGACATGGGAGTTTCTTCGTATGGTTCTTCAAAGTTTTAACCCAACCAAACTCTACTCAGAAGGTGATTTGATGATAGTTGTACGCTGGGTCCATCAGGGACCAAACTCCCTTTCTCTCCCCCTAGCTCATGCATGCATGTAGGGTGTCTGTTCTTTTCTTTCTCAGCTTTAGTACTTTCCTGTGCACCACATATACAGGGAAGCCAACGAACCCGTTGATTGGTTGGCCAATTACGTAGTCACTCACCAAGGCAATCACTTTTGGGAATATAATGTTGCCACAACCTCTTTTGGATATTGCACATGCGGACGCAACTAGTTGTATATACTCTAGAATACTAAACTTGTATTGTTTCTATAATACCAAAAGAAACTAGAAAGAGAAAAAGTTCAAAGTCTGATCCCTTACCTGTTAGTGAACAATAAGCAAAGCATTTTTCACTAATTTCTACTAAAGATTGAAGATATAGTGGTCAACATCAACCACCACCCTACCCCTAACAAAAAAACTAGAAAAATAAGGTTTCATGAACTCTGTGATGGTTGTACCCATGATATACAACCCATCCTCACCACTCACAGTGCATGTTCCTCCGACATTCCTCCGACATCAAAATATCATAAAAAATCATTCTAAAAAGATTCTTTTAGACCCATTGACAAGAGCATTTGATCTAGTGATGGAACCAAATATATGTTGTGATAATAGTTAGTCAAGTTCAAAATTGTATCTTCTCATATAGTTTAGAATAATGACTGGAAGGGTGAGTAGCCAAAGAGTACAAGTACTCCCTACAATAAGGAAAATGCTTACCAACTAAAATGTCAAAAGATTGCTGAAATATGATATTATTAATGACATCAAAACTGTCCATATAAAATGAGGTCCAGACCCAACAACACTGACCCAAGCCCAAATTTCACCAAGGCCCGACCCCTCCCCAAAAGAGTATAGGCTGGAAATTGTATTTATCAAGAGATTTTACAGATACCAATGGTCATTATATGCAGGTAGCTATATATTTGACTAAGTCTTTTTTGTTTCTTTTGAAATCTTTTAGTGTATCATGTAGTCTTTAGTACTTTTTAATGTTACTTCTTGTGCATTCATCCCTTTTAGACATGAGGTGCATTTATTGTCTAGTTAAATAGGTGCACCAATAGAGATGAAGAAAAACTTTCTATGTATAAGGGTTTCTTACAGGAGACGGGAAGAGTTCTTTAGTTAGTGAAAATTTGTCCTTTTTTTTTTACCTTTATAAGAAAGAGTTCCTCTGATATCTCCTTTTTATCTAGCAATTGGAGTAACTACTGAACACCAAATGTTGAACAAAAAATGTTTCCTAATTGTAGAACAATGAACAAATATATGGTCCACCCTTCATATTTTCTAGTCAAAGAAAGCAATAACTCAGTAGGCACACTCTGCTATGACAATGAACATACCCAAGAACTAGGAGTTTTGTCATAAGCAATTTGGGGGGAATAAAGGAATACCCAAATTGGCAAACCAAATCTCAACTATTTATCATGAGTTAATATAGACAATGCAGTCTATAACAAGACTTAATTGAGTGGGTACAAGAGCAGGTGTAGGTGTGGGTATATGGGGTAGTGGGTATTTTAAAAACACTTGAATTAAGGAAGCAGTTAGGAAGTGGGTGCACATTCAAGTTTCTAGAGGGATTCTGAAGTGGGTATATTACCATAGATAGAAGTTTCCTCCTACGAAGGCCTTGACATTTTTCTGGTTGTACAGGTTGATTCGAGTACAAACTTTTTTCTTGTTAAAAAAAATGAAAGCAAGATTTTTTCGATACCATTATTAGAAGCAAGTCATATTATGAACATTGGATTTAATTTATCTAAGAATGCCCATGTTAAATTTTTCTCAAGTTTGACAATTGGAGATGCAAGGGATGTCATATTTGTTTCCCATTTAATCAAGACATGCAAAGAAAAGAGATCCTCTAGAGTCAAGTTCAAGTTTTCTTTTCTTTTCTTTTTCGATGAATATCATTAATTCATTTTCTTTATAAGCTTGTGCACATCAACATATAAAGGGTATAAATTAAAGCAAAGAGAACTGCCTCACATACCTTCCCTAGCTGGGTCAACCCATCCCTAAACTTTGGGATGAGTAAAACATGTACAGGAGCTTGTGGGTTAATATCTCGAAAAGCCAAAACTTTATCATCCTCATAGATGATAGTCGAAGGAATTTCCCTTGCTATAATCTTGTCAAATCTGGAAGAAAAAGAAGAGGAAAATGAATGGAGGAAGCATAAAAGTAACATTATGCATGACTGGTCTCATATGGTGCAAACTGCAACGTATTAAAAACTTTTATTGAAGAATCGAATAAGTACATAGGTCAAAGCCTTACATGGTGGGACCTCCGTTATCTACACTGGCTGCAGCTGCTTTGGCAGAAGCTTCTTCATTGACTGAGGCAGTAATATGGCATACGCGTCTGACTTATAGAACAATAGTAACTGAGATGTTTATGAAATTCTAGAGCACAATTTAAAAAATATTTATAGAAGCGATTCTCTAGTTAAAGGAAAAAATTAATAAAAACGGGCTAGAATGCATCACAGTAGTATCTATCAGCAATATTAAACAACACAAATCAATTGAAATTTGCTACTTCAGGACTTCGAAATGATTCAAATGTACAAAGGAATATTGCAGCAAACAACATAAGGAACATAAACTCAATGCAGACAATTTAGGAACAAGAATTATGAGGGAAGCAATTCAGTAATGCTACTTCATTATTGCCATTCTTGGATCGAAATGATAAATTGTATCACCAATCACTGATGCAAGGCATATCTGGGAGAAAAAGAGGGGGGCGGGGGGGTCTGGTGGGAGGAGCAGGAAGAGAATCCCTAATGAGCACCATAAACAACCATATACCAACACGTGGAGGAAAGAATGTCTAAATGTAAAACTGTTTCTGAATTCAGCCTTCCATGTTTTCAGATTCTTTGAAGATTCTTATGTTTTGCCTTCTAAAATATTTAACCATTCTAATCTCATGCTTGTAGTTTCAACCACAATCTCTAAAAAAAGCTTATTCAAAAAATATAAAGCATTTTATTCTCATGCACATAAAAAGAGCAGAAGGTAACCACATTGATGTACATTCCCTAATGTTTCTGTAGGTTCCTGACATAAACCATTTATAAATTAAACTTGAGACTTTCAGTGACAGGTTCTGTATTGCACTTAGGTCTATGAATGATGCCATATTCCTCATTGGAAACTACTGGAGAGAGGAACAAGTCATGAGACCTGCAAGATTAGCTGCCAGAGAGGTAAGTTCATTCAACTAGGAAGCAACGTAGCAAGAATTTTCTAGATTAGGATAGAATATCCTACAGCCCCCCTGCATGCCAAAAAAAAAGGAAAAAAGAAATGCAAGGTTTAATATGAAAGACTGCACCCATTTCTATGGCACAAATCATTATGCGAAGAGCAAAGTTAAGCCAAAAAATTCCATTCAGGAAAACCTTGGACTTTGAGAGGAGCAAAAAGTTTTGCACCTTCTCCTAAACAAAACTTACTACTAATTTTCTGGCTAAAAAGAAAACCAGATGCTAAAACTTGTATCTCCTCTTATTTCCTTATCCACCAATCCTCATTGTTAATTTCAAAACAAACTCAATCAAGAAAGGAAAACAGAGGTCGACCACATTATTCATTAAGACTACTTTTTATCACCTGGAGATCATGTAGAGAAAAACAACTTCAAGTGAAAAGCAAAACATAGGAGGGCAAATGTATCAATTTAATCCCTATAGAGTTATAGTTGACGGTGACTCTCTACCATAAAGAATGGAACAAGCTAACACTCTTAATAACATTTTATAACAAGAGACTAACATATCTCTTGAAACCAATAACAAACATCCTTAATCATTTACTTGAGAATGATGCCATGTTCATAATTGAACTAGGATTTGTTTTATAGTTTGAGCATCTTTTTCACATCTGAATGCCAAACAAGTGTCAGCTATCAACATCCTTATTGGGGTTCGATCAGAGTTGTTATTGGATGACAGATTATGCAAGCATCATATGCTTGCACTGAGCACCTTTTGTTCTTCCGTGCTGGCATTGATTATAATACCCTATAATGGCCTATTATGCTTGATCCTCTTATCTTTTACATCACTTGAATGCAAGATCAGTTTGGTTTGATATCCTTCCCTCAGCAATTGTACTTTCATAGAAGACTCAAACCTAGAAGAACAAAACATATAATAAAGACAGCATCTGCCCTCGAAAATGAAGGCCAACTATCTAATGAATGAGCAAGCAATGCAACTTCCAAAAATGAATGAAGCACCTCAAGATTAATTTTCATTTTGACACATTTCTAACACTTTCTTAAATCTAGTTTTTGAGCACATCATGAACCTTGTCACGAAGATTCGTAATAACATGCATGCACTTGTCAGGTTTCACTTAAAATTGTTAACATGCAAACATGATTCCAAACAAAAAGAAATAAGTTCTGGCGCATGCTCCAATTTTGTCAGAGGCGAAGAGGATAGATACCACCCTTCCCTAAAAAGCAATGCCTCCTAGATACTGATTTCTATTATGAAACAAAGAGCAAAGCAAGGAGGGAACGGAATTTCCTTTCCACAAAGAAAAAAAATCCAATTTTTACTCAAAATTTAGACCCATCTCTGTCCCCTTTACTTTCCTGGTCCTAAATAAACTGCAACCATAGCAAGCAAGCCATCAGTTTAACAATTAACCTAATCCAAGCCCTGTTTGCTCAACAAGGAATTTAGATAGACCCATAGATGTAGGGTTTGCTCATTTTGGTCGAAGATATCTCCAACCAAAGTCCAGACTCAAATACAGAATTTAATCACAAAATGGAGGAAAAAGAATTGGGGCATCAATGTAATTCAAACCTCTCCGGCCGCAACGAATATGAGGGAGCTCGGAGAACATCAATCGAGAGCTTGGAGAAGGGTTTTGGAATCGCATAAGCCCGAAGAACCCGAGAAAACCTGGTCTCATAGAGCAAGAAACCACTTAAAAGTGGGGAAGAGGGGGCGGGGGGAGAGAGAGATGAGAGAGAAAGAGTACCGAAAGAAAATTGGTGGGGGGAAGGCAGTCGTTAGCGTCGCGGCCATGGCTTTCACCGGAGCACCGAAAGAAAATTGGTGGGGGGAAGCATTCCAAGCCTGGCCGGGTCCACAGCCCATCAAACCGATATGATTTTTTTAAAAAAGAAAAAAGTTCTTATTTTTTTCATATAAATCGATATATTTGGAGGCTTAGTACGTCTAATTTGCATGGTGTTACATTTTGTTTAATGATAAATCGATCTAACATAATGCTTGATTAGATCACTAATTTAAATTAAAAAAACTACAATTAAATTTAAATCCACTAATTATTGCTTTTTTATATATATAAAATTTAGCACGCACGCAACTACCAAACTAATTCAAAATAATTGTCATTATTTTTTATTTTATTAATCAACCAATTATCTTTCGTAATACTTGGTTAATTTTTTTTAATAAGCATGGCTGGTCATCTCAAACAAGATTTAGTCCATTAGATATTTTAATAGGCAATGACGTTTTGATAATAGTGTCCATGCCACCTATTAGTAAAATATTAGTTAATATGAGAATTTTTTTTGTTTACCTATGGCACTAATGCATGATAGCACATGTGATTTTGATGTTTTAGAAAATTTTTCCTATTATATATATATATGGACTTCATTTGAATGCTCATTAAGAAAGAGGAGACATGAAACAATGAAGTTGATTAAGCTTATATTTGCTTTAGATCCAAACTTCGGTTAGTTTGTTTCCTTTCTTCATTCTCTACCAAAACCATGGAATAGTTTTCTTCATGTTCATACTATATGTGAATATTTTTGTTCAAGATAGGACATGAAATGATTCAAAAAAAAAGTCACCATATATTTGGATTTTGTTTCAAATTAGGTAGATGAAAATTTACCAATGTCATGCTCTCTAAATTTTGCTTCACAAGATGATAAAATAGGTAGAAGATGAAAATAAACTTTTAATATTTTTATATATAAAAGAAGAGATGATGAATATAGATTTAAGATCCCCCAAGACTCTCATGCCCCATTAGATTTATCTTCTTAGTTAGCATGTGAATTGTTTGAGAAGCATAATTGCTATCCTCAAAATTGGGACATGCCAAACCCTCAAATCTTTGTTAAGCTATCGCTACTTGTATTTGTGCTAGAAAACTAATTTTCTATATCCATTGATGTGCTATGTGATAATATCTTGCTTGCTTATAATTATTTTTCTAATAGAGTAATTTATTCTACTTTTTTTCAACCACCAAAACTTAAATGACTCTTAGCAATTTTTAAATAGAACTTGTCGTGGATCCACTTTAGGTGAATGATTTTAAATGTGTATACGATCATTCTCAACACTTGATTGTTCTTAAATAGAACTTGTTTAGTTTATTTTAATGTGAATTGGCATTGAATGCTTTAATTGTAGAGTCTTTTTTCAAAAATCTTTTTTGTTGAATTCTTTTAAGTTCAAATTCAAGGCCAACTATGTCACACACTTATTATTATAATTTGTATGAGGTAATTCAAAATGGCCTACAATCATGGGCATTTTTATATGGATTTTTGTATGTAGAGGTCATGTAATTCTTTCTGATATGAATAAAATTTGATGATGTTGATGATATTTTATAAATTTACTTTTATTGCAGCTAGACCAGATCCAATTTAATTAGATGATTTCTAGATGGACATACAATTTCTTCTTGCAATTTTATTATTTTGTCAGTCCATTGCTTATTTTTTTATATCAATTTTTCTATTTTATTTTTTGTATGTTGCCATACTTATCAAAGATTTTACAATTGCTAGAAGCTTATAGAGTCATGTACCGCTTGATTTGCAATGCCGATGAGTTTAGAGGCATCATTTTAGACTAATCTAGTGAGGGAAGAGGTGATCCTCCAAATGTCCAAAAGCAATGGATGTATATTATCAAACCGATTTATCCATTTTGATACCTAAGAAATCACTATTTTAGAGTCTTGTTCTGGCTATTTAAGTTGTTGTTTGTGGGCAACAAGCTTGTGGTTAGGTTTAGTAATTGCACAGGCATACCACTAGCATCGGATAGCTAGAAAGGAGATAAAAGAAGGAGATAGTGATGGTAATATAGGTTTAAATGTCTTGACCTTCAAGAACTTTCGCTTTGTCATCAAATATGTACCTACAACAACGAAAATATATTCGTTATGAAAGAAGAAATCTGTGGTGACAATATTTTTTGTTACAAGAAATAGGAAAGTTTATCACACTATAACATCTTTTGTCACGAAAGATTAATATTTGGTGGCATATATGAACTCATAACAAAAAATCCAAAATATTTGGAGCAGCAAAATTTGGTGCCATATTTTTGGTGATAAAATATTTTGACAAAATAATTTTGATCACTAAAAATTTGCAGACATTAGTTTAGAGATGAAACCTTATTTTCTTCACCAAAATTATAATAGTCTGTGATGCAATTTTTGGTAAACAACATTTGCAGGTTTTTTTTTTGAAATAAAATAGGAATAAGCAAGGTGAAATTATGACCACCAAAATATATGTAGTATGCAATAGATAGCACCAGCAGATTTTGTAAATTGTTAGTGTTGATAAAATTTTGTTATAATATAGTAATGATCATCACAAATTCCCCTTAATATAGTAGAAGCAAAAAATTTGGCACCTATTTTTTGATGATGATTTTTTTTTTTACTAAAATTTTCATCATTGAAAAAATTACTAGCAATAATTTGGTAACAAAACCTTATTTTCATCACAAAAAAGTTTCCCCTCAAAGGGCATCAAAATTTGCCACCATATTTTTGGTGGCTAAATTTTTGTACAAAAATAATTTTCATCGTTAAAAAATCATAACAACAATTTGATGATGAAACCTTGTTCTCTTCATAAAATTGCAATCATTTGGAACACAATTGGTTTTGTCACCAACACCAATTATAGAGGATATCTAATTTTTTGAATTGAAACAAGAATAGGTGACAAGAAATTTACATCATCCAAAACATAAATATTTAGTAACGTAAGATATTTTGTCACAAAACTTATGAATTATTAGTGATGACAATTTTTGTCACAACATATTAAAGATCGTTAGAAAAAAATGCTTAACTATGGTGGGAATTGGTGTTGTATTTTTGGTGATGAATTTTTCTACAAAAAATATTTTCATCACTAAAAAAACTAACATTAGTTGCATGATGAAAGCTAATTTTCCCCACCAAAATTATACTTTTGCTGACAATTTTTTTCATCAAAATTTTTATCACTAATAATCTTTTTTCTTAGGCTTCAAAGTCATGAGAAGAGTGCCCTGGCGCACTCTCAAAATATTTTCCTTGTACTATGTACTCTTGACATTTGCATGCATATGCCTTACACAAAATCTATGATCAGCAGTTGGAAGGATGGATTAAAATATCACCACTAGACATTGCAAAAGGTATAACTACAATAAAAATGTTATATACCATATAGAGTCGAATCAAAACTAGTAGAATTTAACTAATAATGCTTACTTTTTGCCTATCAGATATGAATGCCCATCCATGGTCTTCATAGGCCCAATTAGCATTGTTCTTTGCCTCAACTATTAACCAAGCTATGGGGTACATGTTATCATTCTCATCTATTGTAGCTAACAATTGACCCCCAAAGGATCCTCTAAAATAGCATCCATCCAGGATAATTATGGGAAATCCTATCTACAGGCATTAAGACAAGCATAGGGTCTTGTGAAAATAAGTTGGCTACTCTTAGCTGGGCTCCTTATATCCATCAATGTTGTGCTTTTAGGGTTTCTTCTCCTAATAATATCATAATACTCCTAGAGATAGATATATTACTCCTAATGGTTCTTGACACAATAGAAAAAGAACGAAGTGGCGATTTGATTGGCGAGGTTATACTTTGAATATTAATACAAAAATAGAAAAACTAGATTGAAGAATTTTTCACCTGGTGAAAGAAATTCTCTTAAAAAAAATTTACTAATATCTCAAAAATTGTTTCTTACAATGTATTGCATACATATTTATAGGACATGATATCCTAACCCTAATTCGGGCATTAAACCTGATTCTGAATCATACTCAATAATAAGAAAATATGCTAGAAATATCTATTATAAATATGAAAATATGACTAAAATTTGATACAAATAGCCTAGTAGGGTATTCAACCTGGCTCCTTTCATGCTTGGTATGGCCCAATTAATCATAATACCTGTTGGCTACATCTTGTGCCGCATCAGTTCCCTTATATCATTTAAAGTACTTTTGTTTTGACCCTCTTGACCTTCCCCTAGAACCTTTTAAACTCCATTTGTTATTAGATCTAATGTCCTCTATATATCTCTCAACTAGATATTTAGATGTGACATTATGGTTATGGAATTGCCCTCCACACTTGTTTGTTTTAAGGAAGGTTTTAATCTAAATTGTATCCTCCCTTTACATTGGAGAGCATGAATTATCTACCCACAGTCCTTACAAACTGCTATCACTCTGCTACTTTCATTCTTCATATATTTGAAATCAAAACCTGTGAGACACAAGGCTGAAGTCGGCAGCCCTCACCGACTTCAGCCCCGATTCAATTAGGGAAGGAGCCAGAACAGAGGATCGCGATGGCGATCCTCTCTGGCTCCTCCGGGGGTGCAAACGGGGCAAGGGCGCCGCGGGAATCCCGCGGCACCCCTTCCAGTCCATCCGCGGCCGATTCACGGCCGTGGATCTCGCTCGACCGCCGCGATTTTTGCGGCGGAGGACCGTTACGATGGGGCGATAAAACCCCATCTATTCCTTCCCCTAGGGCCACCCCGAGCCTCTCCTCCTCCTCTTTCCTCCTTCCCTCCTCCTCCTCTCCGACCGGTGTGCCTTCCCGACCGAGCGCCGCCCGGATCTCCCTCACGGCCATCCCCTGTTTCGAGATCTCCTTCCTCTTCGGAAAGCACCGCCGCCACCGCCGCTTGACCACCGGATCAAGCACCGGCGACCGAGATCTTCCTCCCACTACCTCTGCCACTGCCGGTAAGCCTCTTTTGGCCCTTTATTTCATAATTTTTCTTCTGTTTGGGCCCTAAACCGAAGTCATCCTTGGACCCTCCCTTCACGGCCGAGCCGCCGCAGCACCCTGCCGCCGGCCACGACCGCCCTACCGACAGCCGCGTCCCCCGCAAGCCGTCGGCCGGGCCACCGTCCGGCCACCTAGGCCAGCCACCCTACTGCTCTCCTTCCTCCCTCGTTTTCCCATCTCCCCTGTCCATGGGGAGATCGGGAAGGAAGAAGGCCCATTGTGGGCCGTGAGCACTTTGATGGGCCGTTGGGCCCAGTCCACTGCAGGCCCAACTTGGGCTCAGTCCGCTGCAGGCCCAACTTGGGCCCAGTCCGGTTGGGCCCAGTTGGGCAGTACCCTTGTGGGCCCAACTTGGGCCCAGTTCAGATCCGAGCCCGGAACCCGAACCCGAAACCCGAACCCATTTGGCCAATAAATGAAATTTTGCAGTTAAGCCCTTCGCAGTATATTATTTCATAAAAGAGTCTTCTGTAATTTGTATTTGATCCCTGTAGAAAAGATTTATTATATAATGGTCCCCAACTATATTTGTTTAGTCCCTTTACTCAAGCTTTATTACGGAATGGTGCTATATAATTAAATATTGGTTCCTAAAATGAATGAACCAATTAGAAGCCAACCTTGGGGGCCCTATTGGGCCGAGTTAATGCGGGCCCATTGGGCCGTGTCCGATATGGGCCCTATCGGGCCATGCCCATTATGGGCCAACTCTGGGCCCTGTTGGGCCATGTACAATAGTATTATTATTTTTAGTTCTGCTTAGCTCTGAAATTAACAAAAAATTAATTAAATTTAAACAGGTGAATCTGATCTGCCTATCTGAAAGTAGGGATTAAGCGAGAAGAGGTAAGTAACTTAATACTTCAAGTGTAATTTCCAAATTATTTGATAAATAGATTAAATTTTGATGAATGTTTTGTATTCTGTAAAATGGGTCAGGCATGTTAAATTTTATTTGAAAATTATGTTGTATGCTCTGCAATCCGTAAACTATGATTGGGAAATTTATGAAATCTGTCTTTATATATATGTATTCTCAGCATGGCTATGATCTGTTCTGTTCTGTTCTGGCCCCGCCAATGGGGATTATACGTTGGACCTATCGACTTGTAATCTGTGAGGAACCGGTTTCGACACCACGCCACCGGTGATTAGAATAGTGGTTTCTGGACACCGTTTCCACCGGTGACTAACAATAGTGGTTTCTGGCACTCTGTGCAACCCATGCCACTGGGTTACGTGGCCGTAGCCTATCATGTTGAGATTCTGGTATCTGAGTTTTTGGAAAAATGATAATAAGTTTTGAAAATAGTAAAACGATGTTATTTATGATTTATTCCAGTCATTATCCTGTGTTTTGATCTGATATGCTCTGACCCCACTTTGGAGTATTTTGTTGCTTACTGGGCTAGTGTAGCTCATTATTTTATTTTCTCTATTTTTCAGATTCAGAAGCTTGATCGCACGGGATTGTTAGATTTTTCGATGATTTTTCAGTTATTGGCATTTCAGTTAGATTAGTTTGGACATTTGAATTATGTTGGCATATGTTATTTGAATTAGTTTGGACATTTGATTTTCACTTTGGAGTATTTTGAATTATGTTACCAAATATTATTTTGGAACTCTATAAGACTGCTTTTGACCAACTTAAATAATTATGTCATCTTTAAATATGTGTGATTGCTTTGATATGATCTGCTGCCTTACACGCCTGTGCGGTCCGCCGTGTGGACGTGCGGTGTCTGCCGCGCCTCGGGCTCGGGGCGTGACAGATTTGGTGGTATCAGAGCTTAGGTTTCAGATTCATAGGGATTATGTTTGAAACAGTCATATTTGAGCCTAAGTTTTAAGATCCTTAGGATTCGTTGGAAAGTTGAGAGATGGGGTAGTAACTAAACAAAGGGATAATGTTCATTTGTTTTGTTAACTATTTTGTATTATTCTGTTTGGATAAATTTTTAAAATTTATATATTTTCACTGAATCAGAATGCCGCCTCGCCGTGTCCGTAGCTTGAATCAGATGGTTGGGCGCTCTCGGGGAAGAGCCCCCACTAACCAAGCAGGCGAGGCATCACATAACTTAGGGCCCCAGGGTCAATCAACTCCAGAAGCTGCCGCCGGAAATCAAACTCGGATGCTCGAACTGATCGAGGAGGTCGTCGGGTTAGTATGCCAACAGAGGCAACAACCTCAACAACCAATCCAGCATGATGTTGCTCCTCCTAAGCAAAGAAGAAGTATAGCAGAATTCAAGAGAATGGCACCTTCGACTTTTAAAGGCACTACTAGTCCTCAAGAGGCCGAAACCTGGATAGATGAAATGGAGAAATCTTTCAGGGCAATGGAGTGCACCGATGAAGAGAAGGTCAGATTTGCCACCTATATGCTTCAGGACCGAGCTCATCATTGGTGGATGTCTGTGGAGCGCACATTGGCACCCGAGCAGGAGGCACTTACCTGGCAAAGATTCCGCACAGCATTCTACTCCAAGTATTTTCCCTCCAGTCACCTGAGGGAGCTAGAGAGGAAATTTCTCAATCTGAATCAAGCAACTATGACTGTGGATGAGTATGAGGCAGAGTTTGACAGGCTATCTCGGTTTGCTCCCACCCTCGTCATGGATGCAGAGTCCCGAAAGAGGAGATTTGAAGAAGGATTGAAGCTTCACTTACGTCGGAGTTTGGCCGCAATACACTCGACGAACTATGATGATCTGGTAGACAGGGCTAAGAATCTGAAAATATCTGGAAAGAAACATATGATGCCAAAGATAGGAAACAAAAGAAGAGAAGCAGAGATTATGATGCTCGCAGTGGACAGAATTCTAGCAAGACTGCAAAATCACATAACCAATCTTGGCAATCAGGGAAGCAAGGATCTTATGGAAAGACTATTCAGCAAGAGAAGCATAAGTGTGATGCATGTGGTGGTATGCATAAGACTGAACACTGTAGACGATTATCTGGTGCTTGTTTCAGATGCGGCCAGCAGGGTCATAAGGTAGCTGAGTGTCCTCAACAGGACCTTCGATCAGTTCAGAGGTCTCAAACTATAAGAAACCAGCAAGTGCAAGCTTCTCTTGTTCCGGCTCAGTCAGCTCAACCTTCTTCTCCTAAGCAACAGAAAGGGGGGAGACTGCGCACACAGGGTCGTATTTATGCACTGACTCAGCAGGATGCTCAGGCATCCAACACGGTGGTGTCAGGTACATTGCCAGTTGCTTCTGTTTATGCTCATACACTATTTGATTCTGGTGCTACGCATTCTTTTGTGTCATCTACATTTGTGCAAAAACATGACCTGCCTTGTGTGCAATTAGAGTATGATCTGCATGTTAGCACTCCTGCCGGAAGTGGGATGATTGGTAATCAGGTCTGCAAGACTTGTCCAGTTCAGATAGTAGGTAGAGACTTGACTGCTGACTTAATAGTTATAAATATGCATGACTTTGACATAATCCTCGGTATGGACTAGTTAGCATCACATTTTGCCACCATTAACTACCATGAAAAACGGGTAAACTTTCAGACCCAGGAGATACTGAATTCAGCTTTATGGGCAGTGGTGCATATACCTCCCCTCGAATTGTCTCAGCTATGCAAATTGAGCGACTACTTAGAAAGGGGAGTTTGGCATATATTGCCACAGTGGTTGACACTAGACTATCAGATCAAAGATTTGAAGATATTCCAGTAGTAAATGAATACCCCCGATGTCTTTCCGGAAGACCTCCCTGGCTTGTCACCAGATAGAGAAATTGAATTTGCAATTGATTTGATTCCCAGTACCACACCAATCTCCAAGACCCCCTATAGAATGGCTCCAGCTGAAATGAAAGAATTAAAGGAGCAGTTGCAGGATCTTCTTGATAAGGGTTTCATCAGACCTAGTGTCTCTCCTTGGGGAGCTCCAGTCTTATTTGTAAAGAAGAAGGATGGTAGCATAAGATTATGTATTGATTACCGAGAAATAAATAGGGTAATGGTAAAGAATAAGTATCCTCTACCAAGAATAGATGACTTATTTGATCCGTTAAAGGGTGCTCAGGTATTTTCCAAAATTGATCTTCGTTCTGGGTACCATCAGTTAAAGATAAGAGCTGAAGATGTGCCAAAAACTGCTTTTCGTACTCGGTATGGGCACTATGAATTTTTGGTCATGCCTTTTGGACTGACAAATGCCCCTGCAGCTTTTATGGATCTGATGAACAGGGTGTTTAGACCCTTTCTGGACAAATTTGTAGTGGTCTTTATTGATGACATCTTGATCTATTCTGGAAGTCAGGCCGAGCACGAGCAGCATTTGAGGTTAGTACTGGAAACCCTAAGGCAAGAGCAGTTGTATGGTAAGTTAAAGAAAAGTGAATTTTGGCTAGACAGTGTAATGTTCCTAGGGCATGTAATATCTAAAGAGGGTATCTATGTGGATCCAAAGAAGATCGAGGCAGTGGGCAGCTGGAGCAGGCCCAATAGTGTTACTGAGATTCGCAGTTTTTTGGGCCTAGCAGGATATTACAGACGATTTGTTGAGGGTTTTTCCTCTATTGCTGCACTTTTAACTCGACTAACTCGTAAAGAAGTTAAGTTCGAGTGGTCAGATAAATGTGAACAGAGCTTCCAGGAGCTTAAACAACGTTTGGTGTCAGCTCCCATCCTTACCCTTCCTTCTAGTGGTGAAGGTTATACAATCTACAGTGATGCCTCAAAGAAAGGATTGGGTTGTGTGCTGATGCAGAATGATAAGGTGATTGCCTATGCTTCCCGACAATTAAAGTCATATGAGGAGAACTACCCTATTCATGATCTTGAACTTGCTGCTGTTGTGTTTGCATTAAAAATTTGGAGACATTATTTATATGGTGAATCTTGTAAGGTGTACACTGATCACAAAAGTTTGAAATATTTTTTTACCCAGAAAGAACTAAACATGAGACAGAGAAGATGGTTAGAGTTACTGAAGGATTATGATTTGTCTATTCATTACCATCCGGAAAAAGCTAATGTGGTAGCAGATGCACTGAGCAGAAAATCCACTGGTAGTATTGCTGCCTTACTCACCTCTCAGAGGAAAATTTTGGAAGATCTAAGAAGAGCAGAAATCGAGGTATGTTGGCATGATCCTGATGCACTTTTGGCAAACCTACGTGTCCAACCTACCTTGATAGAGAGGATCAGGATTGCTCAAGCAGATAACCCTCAGTTGCAAAAGCTTAGAAGTGATATTGAATCAGGTTCTCAATCAGAATTCAGACTTCATGAGGATGGATCATTGAGATACAGGAACAGAATTTGTATTCCAAATAACTCTGATTTAAAGAATAAAATTATGAGGGAAGCTCATAATACTGGATATACAGTGCATCCTGGGGGTACTAAGATGTATAAGGATTTGAAAGGTACATTTTGGTGGAATAATACGAAGAGAGAAATTGCACAATTTGTGGCTCGGTGTTTGACATGTCAGCAAGTTAAAGCAGAGCATCAAAGATCGGCAGGGTTGTTGCAGCCCCTACCACTTCCTGAATGGAAGTGGGAACACATCACTATGGACTTCGTCTCCGGGTTGCCTCGCACTCCTAAAGGTTATGATGCTATATGGGTGATTGTGGACAGATTGACAATGTCGGCACACTTTTTAGCATTCAAAGTAGGAATGACCTTGGAAAAGTTTGCAGAGCTCTACATTGAACAAATAGTGAGGTTGCATGGAGTACCCGTATCCGTTGTTTCCGATAGGGACTCGTGGTTTGTATCTCACTTTTGGGGTAGTTTGCATAAAGCCTTGGGGACCACTCTGAGCTGCAGCACAGCTTTCCACCCTCAGACTGATGGCCAATCAGAAAGAACCATTTAGACCTTGGAAGATATGCTAAGAGCTTGTGTAATGGATATGAAAGGTTCTTGGGACCGTCACTTGCCTTTGGTTGAGTTTGCATATAATAACAGTTACTAGGCAAGTATTCAAATGGCACCTTATGAGGCTCTATATGGAAGAAAGTGTAGATCACCTATTTGTTGGGATGATGTTGGTGAAAGAAAAATTATGGGCCCCGAGATTGTGCAACAAATAGTAGAGAAGATCCAGCTGATCAGGGAACGCCTCCGGATAGCTCAGAGCAGACAGAAAAGTTATGCAGATAATAGAAGAAGGGAATTGGAATTTCAGGTCGGAGATCATGTGTTTCTGGAAGTGTCTCCTACTAAAGGGGTGATGCGATTTGGAATACGCGGAAAACTCAGTCCACGCTATGTGGGCCCCTTTGAGATTCTGGAAAGAGTAGGAGCTGTGGCATACAAATTGGCACTTCCACCTTCACTGTCTGGAGTTCACAATGTTTTTCATGTTTCCATGCTAAGAAAGTATATTCCAGATATGAGCCATGTGGTAGAAGTGGCTCCCTTGCAGCTTAGAGAAGATTTGACATATCCCGAGCAGCCTGTACGTGTGGTTGATAGAAAAGAGCAAGTGTTGAGGAGGCGCACGATTCTTTATGTTAAGATTCAGTGAAGCAATCACTCAGAACGTGAGGCTACGTGGGAGCTGGAGGACGAGATGAAGGAAAAATATCCGGATCTTTTTGCAAGCTAAGGTATATTAAATTTCGAGGACGAAATTTTTTTTTAGGGGGGGAGAATGTGAGACACGAGGCTGAAGTCGGCAACCCTCACCGACTTCAGCCCCGATTCAATTAGGGAAGGAGCCAGAACAGAGGATCGCGATGGCGATCCTCTCCGGCTCCTCCGGGGGGGGGGGGGGGCAAACGGGGCAAGGGCGCCGCGGGAATCCCACGACACCCCTTCCAGTCCATCCGCGGCCGATTCACGGCCGTGGATCTCGCTCGACCGCCGCGATTTTTGCGGCGGAGGACCGTTACGATGGAACGATAAAACCCCATCTATTCCTTCCCCTAGGGCCACCCCGAGCCTCTCCTCCTCCTCTTTCCTCCTTCCCTCCTCCTCCTCTCCGACCGGTGTGCCTTCCCGACCGAGCGCCGCCCGGATCCCCCTCACGGCCATCCCCTGTTTCGAGATCTCCTTCCTCTTCGGAAAGCACCGCCGCCATCGCCGCTTGACCACCGGCGACCGAGATCTTCCTCCCACTGCCTCTGCCACTGCCGGTAAGCCTCTTTTGGCCCTTTATTTCATAATTTTTCTTCTGTTTGGGCCCTAAACCGAAGCCATCCTTGGACTCTCCCTTCACGGCCGAGCCGCCGCAGCACCCTGCCGCCGGCCACGACCGCCCTACCGACAGCCGCGTCCCCCGCAAGCCGTCGGCCGGGCCACCGTCCGGCCACCTAGGCCAGCCACCCTACTGCTCTCCTTCCTCCCTCGTTTTCCCATCTCCCCTGTCCATGGGGAGATCGGGAAGGAAGAAGGCCCATTGTGGGCCGTGAGCACTTTGATGGGCCGTTGGGCCCAGTCCACTGCAGGCCCAACTTAGGCTTAGTCCGCTGCAGGCCCAACTTGGGCCCAGTCCGGTTGGGCCCAGTTGGGCAGTACCCTTGTGAGCCCAACTTGGGCCCAGTTCAGATCCGAGCCCGGAACCCGAACCCGAAACTCGAACCCAGGCCAATAAATGAAATTTTGCAATTAAGCCCTTCGCAGTATATTATTTCACAAAAGAGTCTTCTGTAATTTGTATTTGATCCTGTAGAAAAGATTTATTATATAATGATCTCCAACTATATTTGTTTAGTCCCTTTACTCAAGCTTTATTACGGAATGGTGCTATATAATTAAATATTGGTTCCTAAAATGAATGAACCAATTAGAAGCCAACCTTGGGGGCCCTATTGGGCCGAGTTTATGCGGGCCCATTGGGCCGTGTCCGATATGGGCCCTATCGGGCCATGCCCATTATGGGCCAACTCTGGGCCCTGTTGGGCCATGTACAATAGTATTATTATTTTTAGTTCTGCTTAGCTCTGAAATTAACAAAAAATTAATTAAATTTAAATAGGTGAATCTGATCTGCCTATCTGAAAGTAGGGATTAAGCGAGAAGAGGTAAGTAACTTAATACTTCAAGTGTAATTTCCAAATTATTTGATAAATAGATTAAATTTTGATGAATGTTTTGTATTCTGTAAAATGGGTCAGGCATGTTAAATTTTATTCTGTTCTGGCCCCGCCAATGGGGATTATACGTTGGACCTATCGACTTGTAATCTGTGAGGAACCGGTTTCGACACCGCGCCACCGGTGATTAGAATAGTGGTTTCTGGCACTCTGTGCAACCTATGCCACTGGGTTACGTGGCCGTAGCCTATCATGTTGAGATTCTGGTATATGAGTTTTTGGAAAAATGATAATAAGTTTTGAAAATAGTAAAACGATGTTATTTATGATTTATTTCAGTCATTATCCTGTGTTTTGATCTGATATACTCTGACCTCACTTTGGGGTATTTTGTTGCTTACTGGGCTAGTGTAGCTCATTATTTTATTTTCTCTGTTTTTCAGATCTAGAAGCTTGATCGCACGGGATTGGGGAGTGCGTTAGACTTTCCGATGATTTTTCAGTTATTGGCATTTCAGTTAGATTAGTTTGGACATTTGAATTATGTTGGCATATGTTATTTGAATTAGTTTGGACATTTGATTTTCACTTTGGAGTATTTTGAATTATGTTACCAAATATTATTTTGGAACTCTATAAGACTGCTTTTGACCTACTTAAATAATTATGTCATCTTTGAATATGTATGATTGCTTTGATATGATCTGCTACCTTACACGCCTGTGCGGTCCGCCGTGTGGGCGTGCGGCGTCTGCCGCGCCTCGGGCACGGGGCGTGACAAAACCCTCTTGAATGGAGTATAGTCTGAAGACTTTTCTGAACATCATACGGGAATCGAGTTTTATGGAAACATCAAGCTTTATAGGCTTTTTCAGATAAGAAATTTCATTGGATTCAAGGTATCTTGTGCCATGAATTCCATTGTCAAGCTCACTCTCATTGTCTAGGCTTTTGTGTTCACAACTGTCATCCGACACTGGCTCCTTACTCTCAATCCCATCATCTCGATGCATATCCTTTTCTTATTAAGCTTGGAACGTTCAAACCAACTCCTCAACTATTCCTCAACCATATTTTTATCACTATCCTTTGGAATATTCATAATTAAATTTCTTTAGATTGCTAAGGACAACAAAGCTATCAATCTCACTATCCATGCTATGTCATTGCCACTTGCCTCCTCCCCATCACTAGTTGAAATCTTGGATTTGTCATGTTTGTTTGTATTGAAAAATAATTATTTAATATATATTCTATAGATTATATCTGCGGCAAGAGAGTATATCATTTTATATAGCAGATAAAAATCTGCATTTGAATTAAAAGAAGGAAAGCTATCAATAATACGAATATGTTTGGCGTTACAATGTAGAAAAGTTGGCCTATTAGCTCAGCTGGTTAGAGCGCCGTGCTAATAACGCGAAGGTCGCAGGTTCGAGACCTGCATGGGCCAATTTTCTACTTATTTTTATTTTTTCCACTTAATAAAAGGACTTTCCCTTAGCTTGTTTTATTTTTTAAAAAAAAAATTTCCTTAGCTTGTTTTATTATTAATATATTTTATTTTTCCCACTTAATTAAAGAACTTTTCCATAGCTTCTTTTATTATTATTTTTTAACTTTGCTGGATTCCCTGTTTTGTGTTTACTGTTTGCAGACGACACTAATCCTTTTTTTAAATTTTTCCACTTAATAAAAGGACTTTTCTTGAGCTTGTTTTACTATTATTTTTTTAACTTTGCATGGATTCTCTGGTTTCGTGTTTACAGTTTGCGGAAGACACTCATCCTTGCTAAAGCTAAAGAGATTATATTTGCAATCTTAAATACATCCTATATTCTTTTGGAATTTTGAATGGATCTATAGGGGTGGCATCTTAATTATTGTACGTCTGTTCTAGTTTATATGGTAGCAAATCTTGGGTCTCATTTCTCTGCTCTTTTAATGGGAAGCTGGTGTCATTTCCTAGGACTTATTTGTGCCGTTTTCATTTATCAAATAAATTTCAATCTTCCTCATCTTCTTCATGGGTATACTAATAAAAGGACATTTTTTATCTTGTTTCTACTGTTCTTTAACTTTGTTGGATTCTTAGGTTTATGTTTACAGTTTGCAGAAGACACTGTCATCTCAAGGATTTTGAATGGATCTCTAGGGGTACTGCTCTAGTTTATTTAAGCTATGATCCCAGGCTTGCAAAGCGAGCTTGTGTACTGCATCAATTTATTCAGTGAAGTGGCCTAGGAGCTAAAGCCCCAAGCTTAATTTAGAAATGAGCACAATTTTTCTTTTAAGTCTGAAACACATATAAAAGTTACCACGTCTTCCAAGCTCTAGTATGATGAGCATATGCAACGCTCACAAAAAGATGATCTTATAATTTATTACCTCTAAAGTCATTGTATAGTACTTTTTGTTCTACTCACAACTGAACAGAGAAAATGAAAGATAACTAGGAAAACAAAGAAGAGGATAAAAAGAAAGGTGTAACAAAGCTGTTTTCTCCTCCTCAACCTTTTCAGAATCCTTTAAATCTGTATTTAGTTTGCCCCAACGATACAGGGCAAGAGAGGGAGCCACAAAATCTAAAATTACTACGAACGATGCATTTGATTCGTGGAAAGAGGAGAAAGAAAAGTATGGTTAATAAAAAAAAAAAATAGCTTTCATATGGAAATAAAAATTTCATATTTCATGAAAACAAAAATCCATATGGGACGTGAGAAAACCCAATTTTCAGTAGTCCAATTCTCAACTACCAGAAATCGGGATAAATTTGTTTTCCAAAAGTGTCTTTAAACATTTAGATAGAATGAGGTAAGAATTTTTCCTTTATTAAAAGTTTAACGGATATTCTACATAGCTTTTTTTAGAAAAGTAGATGCTCAACCAAATATAAACCACCATACAACATGCCACCTTTTTATGGTTAATCAAACAAGCAAAACACATTTTTCTAGGCATCAGAGCCGGTTTCTTTTGGATTATGGGACAACCACAAAACCTTGGAGTGGGTAACAAGAATCATCATATACTAAGTGCTGATAATAGAATGAGGCGGTTGATTTCCATGGTTAAAGATGATAAAGGCTGAATTTTTAGTAATAGCGAAAAACGATGCCATCAGACAAAGTCCAAGCATGTTCTATAAATCTCAGTGATGAGGCAGCAAATGGATTTTATATGGTTGAAAAAAAACAGATGTATCAGTAAGAAGATTGCAATGAAATTGTTTCTTCATATGAATTTGGAAAATGTTGATATGGATCTCATAGTAGAATGATTTTTCAGACTTACCCAAGTGTTACTAAAAGTAACCATAGCGGTAATAAAATAGTGAAATTGAGGATGGTAACAAGGTACAAATTAGAGTTATTGCTAATGCTAATTTAGATACTGTATTTTCTACAAAAATGTTATAATTGATGTCTTGCATAGTGGTATGTATGAAAGAAGAAAGATATATGTTATTCTGCTGGGTAGTATAGTGTTGATTAGTATGAAGTAAGGCTGCAAATGGGCTGAGTTGACCCATAACCCGACATGAACCTATCCACTTAGGCTTGTTCCGGACCCAATTTAAGGACTGTAAGGCCGGATAGGGTTCCAAATTTGGACCTATTCCACAATTCAGGTCATATCTAGGTTTATTGACTTCTGACTCGATCCGAACTGACCCGATCTGAACTGACCCAATCCGATTGTTATCTGAGTCTAATTTAAATCTTTTGATTTATTACCCAACCCGACCCGACTTGACTTGACCTGATTGTTTCTATTTAATGCATTTCCTTGTATTTAGATTTTTGCCGATATGCTATAATATATTTGCAGTGCTCCCCAGATTATGCTTATGAAGCTAATGTTTTTCCAGCATAGAGAATTTGACCCAACTCGGTCCTAGTTTTCGAGATTGAAGTCCTCAGCGTGCAGTAACTGTATAAATTTGAGGAGCCCGTAGAAGCACTAAGTTTCTCCAGTAGTCTGCAACAAATATGATGCCATAATGGCTTTATGGATCAGTATACTATCTTAGCAAACTATTGAAGAGAATGATGCATTTGGTGATGCTGTGGGACTAATCTATAAACTGGTTTATTTCATCTTAAGGGATTTGTCATTAGATGAATTTATTGCTTTCATGATCTCATAGAATGGTAGGCTTATTTAATCATTTCCAAACAAAAGTGATGATGCTACTAGGCCTCTTTACTTTATGGTTCTCTACTGATAACCTTCTTCTGCATGGAGATAGATTTGGAAGCCATTGGTACTTGATAGTAGAAAATGTGCTGTAGTCACCATAAGCAATTTAAAATTGGTACATAGGTACTCTGTAAAATCTAGTAGCAGCAATTTGGAAATTTGTTTCTTAACACTTGAATTAACTCGCTTGGTCATATGGTCCTCACACGTAGGTGCAGCTCCAAAGAAAACTAATTCCCCATTTTTCCATGCGAGTTAGGATGACCTAAATTTCCGTTGAGATGGATAGATCTAAACTCGATCTGGACCCAAATTTAATTTTTTAGATTAAGACCGGACCATGCATAAACCCAACCCGAATAACCCATTGGATCAAATATTTTAGCCATAAATCCAACTCGATCAGATCTTCTATTGAGTTGAATCTAGAACTAACATTAAGACCTGAACAAGAAACCAAATCGGATCGAAATCACTCATGCCTGGTCCGACCCAACCCATTTGCACCACTATTGTAAAGTTGACAAATTATCATAGGCAGCCCCGGGCCCTTTCCTCTCATAGCCATGCCTTATGCATGCCCACCCACCAACTTGGTAGGTCCAATGTGCAAACATTGGCTCATCCTTGTCATCCAGCCAAATCAAGTTGGGTGGGTCAGGGGATATTAGGGATCAATAGGTGTCATCATGACGGGGGTTACAACAGCCTAATGAGCTATACGGTAACTCACGCTTGAATTGATTTTACAACTGTACAAGAGCCCAGTCTTGAAACTAAAGCTTGCAACATTTCAGAAAATATAGATGGCATTGCAAGATATGTCCTCTTACAACAATTTTTTCACCATCATAAATAGACCACATTTATTGCACCCTCGAGCACTTGATGTCTATTTGGCTATTGTTTTCACTGTGATTTCAACTCCGCTACTCTCTGCTCTGTACTCTTGAGGGCTTCTCCATATATGCTTATTAACTGAAAGAAAACAGAATTAAAAGCATTAGCACTCACAAACTACTAAGTTAATGGGAAAGAAAAGGGACTGTAACCTTCAGCTCCATTAGTAAAAATGATAGCCTGAGTTATAGCCAATGGCCTAATATTGCTACAATTCGGGAGCAAGTCCCAACTCGAAAAACCTATAATTATGTATTTAAGCAAAACTCATCTACTGATTATATTGTGACAGAAGCCCAGTAGAAAATCTAGGATATAAGACTCTGAAGAACTGGTGAATAACAACTGAAGATTAAAACTCATGCAGTGCCAAGGAGAAGTATGGTAAATGATATACATCAGGAGCTAATAGAGGCAGCATCATCTTACTTCATCAACTTCGCTTGGGGAGATTATAAAGGGTGGCGACATCATTATATTATCCCCAGCAACTCGGACCAGCATTCCACGCTTCTCACACTCCGATCCAAATATTGCACCTACCCCTGAAATAATCATGGGATGCCATTATGAGTTACAGTCACGCATGTATGCTAAAAGTTCTCTGTATCTAAATGGATGTCACCATCAGAGCTACTGAAAGCTGTATAATTATCTTTCACTCATCTACTGCAGTGAGAATGGTATAATCAGGAAGCACAAAAATGGAAACTTACCCCACCCAGGAGGGAAGAGAGCGTCAGGAGACTTGTCAGTAAACTCAGTTCCAAGTATCAACCCAGTTCCACGTATCTGCATGTAAATGGCTGGTTCTCGTCAGATATGTACATAATGTTGTCTATACGCAAGAAGAATAGATTACAAGACAATGTGAGATTAATGCACTAAGAATACCTCGCCAATGATGGGACTTTCTGAGAAGCTTTTAATGCCCTCCTGGAACCTCGGAGATATAGCCTGGACCTGCTCCACAATATTTCTCTCCCTGGTAACCGTTATTTAACATGGTCAGGATTTTGAAATCTTAAAAGATGCTCAGCATGAAATATTCATGTGTACTTGCCCTTCTTGAAGCACAAAACTATTATGTTACTAATTTATAGTTTAAAATGAGGAATCTGTGTAGAGTAATGATATTTACTTGTAAATCTTAATTGCTTCCAATGCAACAGCACATGACACAGGATGTCCAGAATATGTAAATCCATGAGCAAATGACCCTGAAAGATAGGAAGTTTAAAGTGGCGATAATTTGTACACATCCTTCGAAGAGATAGAAATAGAAGTCTCTAATGACAGAATAGTGTAAGCTTACCAAGTTTGTTGCTTTGAGAATGTATAACTTCTGAAATTTCTGGGCTAACAAGAATCGCACCAATGGGCATGTATGCCGATGACAGGGCCTAGAAAACCAGTAAATATGAAATCATTATCTATGTTGAATATGTTAAAAAACAATGCTTAAACAACTCACCTTTGCCATGGAGACAAGATCAGGCTGAATATTGTATTTGTCACATCCAAACATTGTCCCTAACCTTCCAAAGGCAGTGATGACCTACAAACATGGATAAAATAGCACCTTAAACCAACTAAGAAGCTAAAATAATATATTTTATTTTCTTTTTCTTGGTAAACATGAAAACATTTTGTGCATTAGTACCTCATCTGCGATGAAGAGAACATCATATTTTTTTACAACAGCTTGAATCTGCAGAAATAAAAATAGAACAATGAAATGACCAAAGCCAAATAATGGAAGTCCAAATACTGCATTGATACATGGCTTTCAAATAAACAAGTGAAAAACTACAAATAGAAGATTAGATCAGTCAAAGAGTAACTTGCCAGATTTTTTTAGTTGTATCACCAAGTGAATTAGGCAGCAAAATCACAAATTACAGTGGATCTTTCGACGACAAATAAGGGGAAAAAATCAAAATTAATGTATAATTAGCAGAGAAGTCCATACATGCTTGCAACCTGAGTGTGGTCTATTTGTCTAGAAAGTATTTGATAATCCTGGTCAGCATTAAAATACTTTACACTTTCAGAGTTGTGCAGAAAGATATAAAATTAGCCTACACTTGATCACAAAAATAGAATTTTCCCACATTTATGAAACATTTTACCTTCTGAAAGGATAGAAAATATCTTCAGACAATAGATAACGTACTATCATTCAAAACGCAGACACGATGGGCAAGTGTAGACCTGTGCAAACTAGGCTCGGCCCAGCCCGGTGTTTGCCGGACTCAGGCTGGGGTTTTTGCCCTCTAGGGTTGGCCCGAGCCTCAATTTTTCGGGACAAAATTCCAGCTGGGCTCGGGCTTGGTGTGTTACAACCCAGCCTAGCCCGGCCAAGCAGAAATTGTATACATATATACATATATGCACGCATGCATGCATAATACATATATACATAATTACATACATGTATACATACATACATACATATATAATTAGTCATTTTTTTGAATTATATCATTTATCTTACATTATATATTATATATCATATATATTATATATTATATTCTTATATTTTTATTTTAAAATTTCAAAAGAAAAACATAAAGGGTTGGGTTGGGCTGGGTGGGCTGTTGAGGCCGCACGGTCTAGTCGACTTAGGCCCGCTTGACCTGACTTGTTTGGGTCGGGCAGGTCGAGCCCAGGCTTGCAAAAACTGTGTCGGGCTAAGCTTGTGCCTAGCAAAATTCTGTTGATATGGGACCCAAGACCGAACATGACCCAGGCCGACATATGCTCAAGTCTAGATATGTGCAGAAAATGTCTGACATTAATGTCAGAAATTGGTGATGCAAGAATTACTATAGTGAATATGAATGTTGAATCTACAGAGTAAAAACAAAATTGAGCCAAAAGAGAGCATGTGGATTCTTATCTTGATGGGCACACACAGACACGAACTTGCCTAACTCGGTGGCCAAAATGCATCTTGATCGCAATCTCATCCTATCTATTTGGAGAAAAAAAAAAACAGGGAGATATGTGGCATGATGCATGATACTGGAATTTTCTGCAATCACCACCTGGAAGTGAAACTAAAAGAGAAATTGGTGAAGCAATAAGAAGGCATGAGTTCAGTAATTACATATAGTATATTAGAGTTGTATGACATGAACATTGGGCTATCAGGAGGATGTGGTTGCAATGACCCGGGTGTGGTAGAGATAAGAATGCTAGTAAGTAATCACAGCAAAATTAGGAAAGGAAAAGTAATAAAGAGGATTTATTATAGAATATTTAAGTGTTCCAATGATAGAGGATAAAGTGGTGGGAAACCATTAAGATGCTTTACTGCAACAAGACCATTGACATGAAATGTGTCTGAAAGGATCTGAATTAGAAGGAGAAGACCTAAAAACAAAATAGATAGATGACCCACTATGAAACAAATTGTCAGAAAACAGATGACTTCCAAATATTCTCATCACGTATGAGAAGTGTCATTATGATGCTTCAATCAAGCATTGAGTTTTTATGATTTGGTTGACAATAGATGCATGTTTCACATTAAGCACTTGAGTTGAAAAATGTAAGGAAGAAAAGAAGGGTGAACATATCAATGTATTTATATAACCAACCCATTGCATGTGATTGTTACATGTAAGAGTCAGCATTTTGTGGTGTCTGTAACTCATTTGCCAAATTTGGTGGTAACATTTTGCGGACGCCCAGCATCTTAAATATGAAAGCTAAAGCAACAAAAAAAATAAAAAAAATCATTTCCTTATGACTCAGAATGTCCAGATATGTGCAAGCATCATTCATATGTCAAAGTAGCCTCTGTATCAGAGTATAGCACCATGATATTGTTAGTGACTGTTTGAGTTTTTTTTTCCCCCCGACTCTGTTGGAAAACACCCACTCTAGCTTCTATCTTTCCTGTAAATGCATCAGTAGATATAAGAAAACCATAGTATACGGAGGAGTAGTTAGATGAAATGAAATAGCTTATATAGATTAAATTTTCAATCCGCACAACTAATGAATGATATAGATTTGAATGGGGGCACTTAAATGAAAAATAATGATGTTTTATAGGACAGTGACCATGATAGCAGAATGTTTTGTATGATGTAAGTAGTGTTTGTTTGATCTTAGCCAAATTATGGTGTTTAGAAGACTCTTGAGAGTAACTCTCTAATTTTAAATCATCAGGAAGCTTAAGAAGGTTGCTCACGGCTAATCTTAGGCCAACTATGGGGGTTATGAGACTTCTAGCGGTAACTCTATCACATCCACAAAGTGGAAATAGTGAACCATCCACAAAGTGGAAATAGTGAACCATCCACAAAGTGAAACACAAATCTATGAAATTCATTCATCAAGGCAGATGTCCCATTTCTGTTTTCAAAGGATTCACAAGCTAATAACTCGCTATAAAACCCCTCACAATATTTTTAGGTTGCAAAGAAACAATATATTGTGCAAGAAATTTTCTAGAAAAGCATTAAGTATAAACAAATAGAAATCTAACTTTAATAGGGGCCTATATTATGAAGGTTTGATGGTTTTAAATTATTATGATTAATTTATTATGTTGGTAGCAAGGAATGTGGAATCCCAAACTACCTGGTTTGGGCCATACTGAACCGTGTTGGTGGCGGATTGGCACGGTTCCGACATTCAAAATGAGAAATTAGCGAAGGAGGGGGAGAGAGAGAAGGAAAGAGAGAAAAAGAGAGAGAGGGGGGGGGGGGATGGGGAGAGAGCGAGAGGGAGGAAGAGAGATGGAGGCTATCGAAGGGCCACGGAGCGCTGGGGAGTGTCATGAAGGAGCAGAAGGGGGATTCTGCTCTCCGGACCCCTGTTTTGTTCGAAACAAGGGTTCGTCGGGGCCCTTTTTTTATTTTGCATATTTTAAGTGAAGTTGGCAACCCTTTTTAAGTTGCAAAAAAACGATATATTGTGTAAGAGATTTTTTAGAAAAGCATTAAGTATAAACAAATAGGAATCCAACTTTAACAAGGACCTATATTATGAAGGTTTGGTGGTTTTAAATCATTATGATTAATTTATAATGTTGGTAGCAAGGAACGCAACACCATCCCAAACTTTTAAATTCTGGGCATACCGAACCATCTCGGTGATGGACCGAGGCAGTTTTGGCATTCAAAATGAGAAACTGGTGAAGAAGGAGGAGAGGGACAAGGAAAGAGAGAAAAAGAGAGATGGGCAGGGAGGGAGTGAGTGAGAGGGAGGAAGAGAGATGGAGGCAACTAGAGGGCTTTGGAGCACTGGGGAGTGGCATGGAGGGTAGAGGGAGGGGGGTTTCCGTCCTCCGAACCCCTGTTTTGTTCAAAACAGAGGCCCGTCATGGTCGCTTTTTAATTTTGCATATTTTAAGTCAAGTCGATAAGAGAGTTGCCAACTTCAGTTAAAATATGCAAAATAAAAAAGGGCTCCGACAGACCTGTGTTTCAAATGAAACAGGGGTATGGTGGGCGGAGCCCCTCCTCCGCCCCCTTCACACCACTCGCTGGCCCTCCGACGGCCTCCATCTCTTTTCCTCCTTCTCCCTCTCCCTCTCTCTCTTTTTCCCTCTCACGTTCTTCCTCTCACCGCCCTCTCTCATGTTGGGACGCGCTCAGGTAGCTTTCACCTTCTCTCCCTCCATTTTTCCCTCTCCCTCTCCCTCCCTCCCCCTCACTCTCTTTTCCTCTCCCCCATCCTCTCTGCTATGTCGGTACGAGCCTGGCATGGAATAGCACAGGGACGTACCGAACCATGCCACCAACCGACCGGTATGGGCTGCAGTACCAACAAATTAAACCTTGGTTGGCAAAAGATCATATGTCAGATATCTTGAAGTAAAGCAAGTAAATGTGAACTTTCATTTGATTTCTTTTATATGGAAATTACCATCTCATATAACTCATTCAGGTATTGTTCCAGCCTTGCTAAGCTAATTCAAAACACATGCTCTTTTTCACAAAATAATGAACTATCAGTGTAGTGAAGCCAATAGAGAGTATGATGCATTAGACTCTTCTGCCTCTTTTTTTGTTAAAAGAAAAATGAATCTTATTTCTATTTTTGTTTCAAAATTTAGTAAACAAGGCTTCTTTATTTTTTATACTCCAATAGTCCAATGTCTAACAAACAAGGCTTACAAAGACTAAGGGAATGTGATTCTTCTGTGGTAAAAATATTGAAAACCTCAAGAATTTTTTCCTCAACAACCATAACCACAATCTCAAATCAAATGGTACTTTGATCGAGAAAGTGAGGTGTCACTGAATCATGTAAGCTTTAAAAGCTCCATTAGAAAGCCACAACCTCCTCTGTGTGGAGAATTCGATGAAACTAAATTCGATAGCTAGCCTCAAGAAAACATGAAAGCTTGAGAACATGATAGTGACATAAGAAACCATCCTGAGCATACTATGCTTGCCTTTTATAGCTGACATTCATGTGTACACTGCAATAGTTATGTTAAAGACAGACAAGCAAATGGTATCTTTAAAATGACATAGGCAGTTGGGAGCAGTCAATTAGGTAAGAATAAAATATTGGGTAGCAATTAGTTGCATGTTTATAAGATGCTGATGAATTCTCTTACCAGATTTCGCAGACCATAAAATCATGTTTACATTAAAATACATCATTTTAAGTAGCCCATTTATACACTCAAGTATTTCTCCAACATTATTCTTTCACTCAGTCTCAGTAAATAAAGGAAAAGGTAATGTTTCTACAATTATGATGAACTTTCTACTATCATAATTTAGAGAAACAAAATATATCTGAGATCAATATCATGTACTAAGTGAAGTTCTAGTAATACTTTACCACATAATTCTTGAAGAAGACTTGAGTTTTTCTATATTAATTGCATAAAAAAAATAATTCAACGATGTAAAAAGTTAGAAATTAAGAAGGTACAGAACTATTGCATTTTCATTATCCCACCCAAACTTGAAGCTCATATACTCAAATATTCATACAATAATATTCTTTAACTTAACCTTAGCTTGTCAATAAACAAAATAAAATAGAAGTTGCCGACAATTGTGTAAAGTGAGGGTAGAAAGTAAAGACTTCAGATTCCTACCTTGTCAAAATAGGTCTTTGGAGGAGGGATAACACCTCCAGCACCCATAACAGGTTCAGCAATAAATGCGGCAATCTGAAATCCATACCAAATCAAATACTAATTACCCTCTACTTGTACTAACGAATCCACAATAAAGTGAGAAAAGAGAAGCATTTACTGTATCAGGTCCTTCTTTAAGAATAAGATTCTCCAAGTTATTAGCCAGTCTGGTCGAGAATTCTTCCTCGGTCTCACCTGGTATTCCAGCACAATTAATCATCAGAATATTAAAAGTTAACCAACCTTAAAAGATTAATTAAATGAGTACCAGGAAGATGGAAGCGCCAGTAATGAGGACAATCTGTGTGCCGTACAAATGGTGCTGGTAGATCAAACTTTTGGTGCAGAGCTGGAAGACTGTCGGTGCAGCAAATTGTTAATGAAATAGATGATTTAATTGGAGAAAGAAAAGCCAATGGAGATAAACAAAAGGAAACTGAATCAGAAACAAGCCATTGCACACTATAATTATACATTTTTGATTGTGACAAACCATAAAATCAAGACAACTTGTTTTTTGTAAGCATAAATGCACTTCATAATCTAACTTAAAAGAAAATAAACTTTTCCTACTTACCCAGAAAGACTAGCTGCTATTAGTGTTGATCCATGATATCTGCCAAAAAATGCAAATGTTGCAAAAGATTATTTGCAAAAGATTCGACTAATATATGCAATAAAAGAGCATTGCATTCTAACACCTTGGTGCTAGTTTATGAAGATATCCCATTAAATACCAAATAAATGATGTGAGTAATTAAATTGATGACATACGATTTTGCTCGCGCTATGAATTTCTTCTTATTTGGCCTTCCTAATGCATTGTTATAATACCACACAAGCTTCACCTGATAGAAAGTAACTCCCAGTTAAAGAATTAAAAAAAAAATACAATGTTTAATAAAATTAATCTTCATTTAGCAATAATTTTTAGGTAGTCTAGATAAAGATTAGTTACATTAGAAATGTAAAACTACCAAAGAGGATGGAAAACCAACTTTTCATGTGTGCAGAAACATAACTATTAATGGACCACATTAGAAGGTAAAGGCTTACATTTGAAAAAAAGAAAGAAAAAAACAAAATGGAATGACATAATTTTGGAGAAACTTTACTATGAAAACGAAAGTTCTTTCGGTCCTTAACTCAGTGTCAGTGGCAAACATCCATTGCAAAAAAGTGACCAATCTAATAATGAAGGTTTTAATATACTTATTTATTTTCTACCTGATTACATTCTGAAAAACTTACTTCAACCAGTCCATGTACCTTTCATCACACTGTCCTCTCAGTAAGACTACTAATTACCATTTTATTAACTTATTTCTAGTAAAGGCTCTCATGTTTTCCAGACAATCTATTCACCATAATTTCAAAGAACCGTTCAATTTTTTGCCTTCATTTTCTGACCAAAAATCTCATCTGTATAACCTCATATTTATGGCTAGTTCATCCACTATCCCTATTTTCTAACCAAGAATTCTTGGTCGACCTATCCAAACTAAATTTATCTTAAAAAATTACAGTTTGTGAAAAGAACTCATTCATGTGTTTGATTGTGGCAATAGATGATGGAACACATTAATGGCCCAAACCTACTCCTCTGGATATTACATCTATTAAGCAGTGCAACTGAGAAAAAATCCATGAAAACCACCAGGTTTTAACTTTAATGTTTTGGGCTGCCAAAACTTTAAAAGCTTTGAGAACGGTCAAAGTCACCATTTGAAGAAGTTTTGCTGCAGGTTCTTGATGCTGTGAATGCTAAGATTCCTTTGGAACGCTGAAAATTTATTTCTCTTGGTCCTCCAAAGCATTGTTAACACAAGCAAATGCATCTCGTGTCTAAGATTCAAAACTATGATAATCATAAAATCCAGAATATTTAAACAAAATAAGTGGCTTTATAGATGGCTTGTCACCATTCTGTCATCAAGCAGGGAGTCTGATTTCAATCAGATTCTTTCCTTTTAATTTGTACATCAGAGCAAAGTTATTAAACATCAAGGCACAAAAGAGGCACCAAGGTTTCTTGTAGCCTAGGTGCAAGGCTCAAAGCTAGATATGCACCTTACTAAAGTAGAAATAAACTGCTGACAATGACAGTTCATCTTCAGCTTGATCTGAGCATTCTAAGACACAATAACTATCCCAAGTATCAAATTGTGACATCCATCAAAACCTTAATAACAGTTCCATATTAGATTAAACAATAAAGTTTCATATTGTGATATACTTTAATCGTTGAAAAAAATTGTAATACAAGAAAGCCTATTTTACTATCTTTGCTATTTTAATATGTCCAGCATGACTATCCATCTGGTTGCAGAAACAACAAGATTTAGACAATTGCCGAAGCATCATGACAACTATATTGCTTCATAGCCCCACAAGCCATCCTTATCATAACTAGGTGTACATCCACTGCAAGATCTATAACTAAGAATATAATCTGATAGAGTATGGAAAATTTTAGCATGATTGGGCTAGTTGACATCAGCATAAACAACCGAAGAGTCTTGATAAAGCATGCCAAAGCAACAAATCACAATGAGAGCAAGAAACAGGTGTAAAATAAAGATGACAATGAGAATATCCAGGTTTGTCAAGACAGCATCAAGTCTGCAGAAACAAATAAAATATTAGTCACTAAAAAAAAATCATGCACCATGTCAATATTTATTCCCTGCCCATCACCACAATATATGTGGAAACAAGCGTTTAAAATTTTAAATGTTCTCCAGTATTACATTTGAGTGGTGGCCTCTCCAATTCCCACACTCCTTGTGTACTACCATAACTACTCAATCTTCACCACTAAAACTAAAGATGCAGAAACTAGCTCTTAACTACAATGAAAAACAAAAAGGTATCTGGATTGCTTCTGGCATATCTGCAGACAGCCAAATTTGTTCTCTTACCATGAAGTAGGGAGTCTGACAGCATCCAAGTAAACTAAAATATTAAATATTAGGGAGAAAACGTCATAAGGAATCCTTGGTGATTTTCACTAGCTATACAAGGAAAACCAACAGACCTGGGAATCATTAGCTTCTGAACCACTGTTGGTGAAGAAGACCTTTCCCATTTTCCTTGCTGTGAAAGTCTCAAGAAGTTCCTTTGCAAGATCCTGCAAGAACAGTAGTAACAATTTTCATGGATAAACATTAAAGAGTACCTTCAGAAGACTAATCAATGATCCAATATGAAGAAAATAAAACAGCAGCTAATGCATAAATGATACTTAGAATTAATTGGAACCAACAACGATAAGATGATTCTAGGAGAGTAGGATGAAGCCCTCATCTAATTAAAACAGAAATCAATTCATAGTTGAGACAAATTCAAGTCATAGAGGTGCAGCATTTGTGGTTCAATTTTTTAGTTGCAAGTTATTGTTAATAATGCAAAGTGGTGTATAATAGAATTGAATTATACAAATACTATGGTAGCATCAAATTATTTTTGAACAAATGAAAGAAGTTAGAAGTATATAAGAAGTTGTACGCACCAATGAAGGCTTTGTGGTACGATTCCAAAAGGAATGATAAAATGGCAGTTTTTTTAATTGTGCAGTTGCAGCTTCAACAAGTCGAGGCTCACTTCCACCTGAAAGATATTGAAATGGCAAGTTCATGAAAGAATAAATTAAATTCAATTAATAGTCTAGTGGTAGTGGTGCATAGATTGATGTGTAGAAAAGATTGCAGTTCTCAAAACTTTTACTTCCAAATAACAGTCTCAGAAAAGCTTTACCCAGTTTGAGGCTTAATACCAGCAAGAATCATAACTTCATTAAATAGAAAAGAAAATATTTTCTCCTATATACCAAGAATATGAAATTTACATCAGACTATTGATTAAGTGTTGGCAGTTAAGTATTGCAATATCTGAACAGAGATTAAGATTTTGCCATACCAGACGTACCATACCGTACCAGTACATTGTACCATACCATACTAGCACTCGGTATGCTAAGCTGTACCATACCGAACCGCATACTGAAACTCTAATAGAATAATACTAGTATAGGGTCCGATACCGAGACGGCGAACCTTGGATTACTAATCTTCTATTTCACAAGAAAAAAATGGAAAAATGAGACCTATATGTCACAATAGACCATCCAAGTTTAGAGACCATTCAAATGACACCAAATCTACCATGATGAAAAATGAAGATAGGATGTTAGACACAAAAAACCTAACTATAAAGAATGAAACTCAAGACTTCAACTATTATATTTCAATTGTTAACTGGTTAGAGCTTTAGTTAGCACTCCTCTCTGAGAACAACTTAGATTCCCATCAACATGCATATATAATATTATGTGTCAGTAACGCAGTGCAGATATGCCAGAATGCATGTCATATCCTGAGCATTCTCTTGCACACACCACCCAAGCCAAACCTAGAACCTTTGGTTGCTAAGAAGAGGGGTGTGACCACTAGGGCAAAACCCAATTGGCTAAAAAACTAATCATTTAGATATACAAATTGACCAACATATTTATTCAAATAAGATCGCCGTATGGAAACTTGTAAGCAACTAATAATTCAACCAAGAATTTACATTATGGAAAATCATCAGGTGCTTAGTCAAAATATTAGCTCTTCTACCTGAAAACTAGCTATAAGCAATTTAAAACTTTCAGATACTTCACTCACTGCAAGTCCATGCAGAATTGGCATCCATGACAAACAGGGAAACTATATGTTGCTTGTGTGCTTTCTCTAGTCCTTCCCCTCCCATTCAACCGTACGATTCTCTGTCCTAAATTTTCATGCCTGTTTGACTAGTAATCAATAAACACCAAATTTTACTATGACATAATGACAGTGATCCTTGCGCATTATGATCCACTATTCAAAGGTCTTGCTAACATCATCATTTCCAATATTTCCTAAACAATTTGCACCAAGAGCCAGCTTGACAGCAATAATCATACTGGCCATCATTTGACACAATGCTGGATAGAAGATTCAGAAGAAGGGAGACATAAGTTGAAGTTTCCATGGATAAGAAGAACAGAAGTCCAGAACCTTTACAGAAGTCCAGAACCTTTTCTTAAAATGATGCATAGTGGCTTTTGGCAGATAATACTAACTTTCTTCAAATGCCTATTTGTGAAGACCTTTTCAAACTAAATGTTGCCACACTTATTTGTTAAGATGACAATAAGGCAATATAAAGATTAGTAAAGTGTGTTTATATCAATACTACGTACCATGTATATCAGTGACAACAAGTACTGGTGCTTAGAAGAAAGTAATCCTGAAAATGACGTCTAATAATTAGCAGATTTTGGGTACCTAAAGCTGTGCACCATAATCCAGCAAGGGTATCAAGATATTTCTTCCCATTGTTGTCATAAACATAAGAACCCTGCAGCATTTACCAACAGCTTTCAGTTAAATGTAAAATGACATTTTTCACCAATGTAATATTAGAAGCAATGTTGTTTCTAAAACCACTTCGACATTGTATTACACCAAATAATTGCAAATAGTTCCATGACTTGTTATTTTTTCATCTTTCCTGGCTTGAACTTTTAGAGCTACGATTTTGTAAACCTGAAGTTTAAATTGTTGGGACAAGTATTGATGGTTAATGTCATAATCTATGTTATCCACATCTTTTAGAAGCTTGCAAGGTAAGTATGATTATCAGTGAAAACCAAAACAAAAAGACCAACATAACTCTCTGAGGTAATTACCTCTGATTTCTCAATGACTAGGGGGTGCAAGTCAGTGCTTTGCCATCCAGCAGTAAATGGTGCTAACATATCATGCCCCTTAAACCTGACAAATTCAAAATATGACACCAGAAAACACATTTAGTAGATGCACAACATGCATGTCTTGTTCACAAATGTGGGAAGTTGAATACAAGTAACTAAAAAAAAGAGGCCACAAGGCATGAAACGGTGATAGCATATTCAACGCTAAAACTAGAAATTAGTTTATTTAATCGATCATAACATTGATACCCTTTTTCATCTGTTGGATCAGTCAGAAGAGATGCCTGTGAACACATCAGCCTTGCAAATGAAGCAATGTATGGAGGTCCATGACTCTGAAACCTTTCAGCAGTTGCAACATGCCTGATGAGCATGCCAACCTATGAAGGATAAAACAGGGTATTAATATGACAAGGTAAGCAAATGACATGAAAAAAAAAAGTAGCAAGAAGAAATCATACAGGCATCTGGAAAAACTCATCAAGATCAGATCTAGAACTAGTTACAACAAGGCAACTTTATCAAACGGTCATCAGAAGCATCAATATATGGTTCATATAAGAAAGAGTTACATGACCTCGAAACACAAATCCATTTACAACTACTAATGATGACTGGAATCTAAAAAAGGATGCTAACCAAAAAGATGAACACCCAAATCACGTATAGCAACAAGTGCTATATGATTAACTATGTAGTTGCGTGTACAAATTAAATGCATTGGGCATTACTCATATATAACGGATTTAAAAAAGTCAGAATAAAAAAGGAATTATGATAAATACATCAGTCACCAATTCACATAAACAAGAATTTAAAATTGTTTAAACTAGAATATGTGGCCAAAAGCATCAATAATTAACTCACATAAATAACAACAATACAAGTTCGACAATTGCTATTGAAATTGAGTCTAAATTTGTTCAAAACAAAACTCAGAACAAAAAAAATCAAAAAATAAAAAAACTGCAGTGAAAGCATCTAGACCCATTCACAAAAAAAAAAAAAAAAAAAAAAAAAAAACGCTTTACATACAGAACACGAAGTGTTCATGAGAATAGTTTAACACCCATTTAAAACCACTCATCTAGATCAGACCCAAAATAAGAACCAATTAGAAACCCAAAAGCAGTGGAAAAAAGAATCAGAGGAATGCCATGGAATCACTTTTGTTGAGAATCATTCCAAGCGGCTAATCATCCAGCCAGTTGGAACCACTCATCGAGATTCCACGCATTCATTTACAAAAAAAAAAAAAAAAAACTTTTTTTTTGAGAAACACATCAAATCAAAACTACGACTATCATCCAGGAACCACATCCATCCAATCCATAAAGCAAGAATGACACAATTATCGGCCAAATCAAATAAAAAATTCACCACAAATACAGCTTGTTGATCGGGAAAAAGATCACAAAGCAAGCGAGTAAGCGACTTGAATACCTTGGAGGAGGCCTTGGATCGAAGGAGACTACTGGCTATCATCTCTGCCGAGCCTCGGAGTCCTCCAAAGATCTCTCTATCTCAGTCAGAGAGATCAAGAGGGCGAAGAAGTGGAAGTGGAAGAGAAGAAGAGAAAGAAACGGAGAGACAAATGGGGAGTAGAAGAGACAGATGCAGACGTTAGAACTCCTCTGCCATGTATGTAGAATGAGACGAGAAGTTGTCAGGATAAATCCTAAAACTGTTCTGGTTTCTATCTTCGGGATGGGGCCCACCAACCTCCCCACGGGCCCGGTTTTATTGGAAAGAGGCAAATACGGGAGGAAAAAAAACAAGAAAAGCCAACGTCATGAATCTTTGAGTGGAGAAATTATTTGAGGATGATTTCATCTTGGAACCACTGTAGATTTGATCCATAAAATAATTCCTCCTTTAAATGAGTTGTAGTCAACTCCCAAAATATGACTGTGAGATCAAATACAATTTGTGCTGCACTTCTCATGCAGATCAAAAACAAGTTGGACTTTTCATGTTGCAATTTGATATTGTAGTCCAAAAAGAAAATCTCATCTGATTTTATTTCACAACAAAAGAGGTCCTCGTGTTATATTGATAAATTAGTTCCTAATAAAGCACTTATTGGTAACTGCCGTGAGACTTTATTTTTTTTAATATTTTCATGTTAGATCTTGTATATATATATATCTTTCATTGTAGATAGAAATATAGAAATGTAAAGGTTTTAAGCATACGAACAATCTAGCTAGCTTGCTTCGCTCAAACTAAGCTAAAGCTCTTCTGGTTACATTCCTCTATTTGGAGAAAGTGCTAGATTCAAATTTAATAAGGAATATTTTTCTATTTTATTTAGTTATTGAGAAAGTGAAAGGAAATAAACTATGGTAGGCAATAATCTTTTTTCCATTATTTGGAAGTAAAAAGTAAGGAGAGAACAAAAAAATATAATGGAGAAAAAATTTTCTTTAACAAATACATAAATTTTCTTCCATCTCCTAGCTACTTTCTTAAAAGTTTTTTCTTTGAACCAAACATAAGAAAATTTTTTAATTTTTCTTTTTTTTAATGTGCTGATTTATTTTTCTTCTTTTAAATTTTTTGACTCGGGCGTTCCCCTAATTATTTATTAAAATTATTGTTGGTACCCCAACCATTAAAAAAATATATATAATAAACTGACATTCAATCTATCTAATGCCCTAATAACTCCTTCTTAGAGATCTCTATGAGTGTTTTTATTTTTTTCAATTTTATTATTCACTTGAGTTTGCACTTTCAATCTATCTAATGCCCCGAGGAATTACTCAATTTAAGTATATATTTTTTTTGTGTGTGTTGCCACCAAAATCCGATCTAATAATTTGGAGACGTGAATGATGCTGATTAATCTGATGTAGTAGAAGATAAAGAACTAATTTGTACATTAAAAGAAGGGTACAAGAGATCACTGATGCTGATCAAGATGGGGAACCTTTGATGCAAATTAGATCCAGAAATAAGAAAAATAAAAAAGATAAAGAATAAGAGAGAGTAAAAAGGTTGTGTCTTATTTTTATATTTGGAGTTTTTTTTTTTACCGAGGTTGGACTCTTCGAAGTTCTAAATCAAAAAAAATATATATTTTTTAATTTTTTATCTGAATCCAGTCAAAAATATGAATCTCGTTAAAATAAATTTTCTACTATATTATGTTATATATATATATATATAGAAAAGATCTAGAGGATCGGATTTTTTGTTTTTTTTTGGGTACAAAGCGGATCGGACTAGAACTTGACTCAAATAACAGGGAATCTCATCCAAATGGGGGATTTTGTTTTTCCTGTTTTTTCCCAGGCAACATGACACTAAAACAGAAGAAAAATGAAAAAAAAACAAAACCTAATAGCTTGTCATCTCTCTGGACAAGTGGACATGATAGATTGGACCGTAGTGCACTTATGTTCACTGAATGGTGACCAGATACCTATTATTAATGAAATCCACGTCAGATGCCCGTGGATCCCAATCCAGAAATCCAGCTGGGCCCAACTAAACGGGCCCACATGATTACTTTTGTATCCAATACTTAAGAGGATGTTAATTTCTTATGGCCTTATCTCTATCTCTATTAAAACATTCATAATTGTTAAATATATAGTGGGGTAAAATGGTGAAGTTTTTGTCTGTTATTACATCTTTCTTTTTATATGATGGAAACACTTGGGATTTCCCCTCCACCGCAAGATTCTGACACCAATTTTTGATTTCTTATTTTTTTAAAAAAAATCGAAGCGAGTCTTGATGGTGTGTGAATATTTCTCAAATTTCCAATGCATCCAGTTTTGTCCTGCCAATAGCTTAAAATCGCATTGCACAAACATAATGCTAGTAATTATATCTATAAGTGGAGTTCATCTGGGCCGGACTTCGGGCTTAAGCTCTATTTGGATTCCGAGTAGAGTTTATATAAAATTTAATATTTTTTGAGCTCAAACTCGGCTCAGCTTTACCTATAAGCCAATAAATCCAAAAAAAAAAAAAAACTAGTTTGCCATTAAGTCGGATGACATATCCGGACGTCACAATGAAGCTAGTCCATCGAACTTACCTACCACTACGGGCTCATTGGATAATCAGAAAGAGGAGAGAGAAATATATGATCAATAAAAAAAAATATTTTATATTTCGTTGAATTTTTTTTAAAAAAATAAAAAATAGCTTTTTATAGAAAAAAGATTTTTATAAAGCTTAAACCAAATTGTAAAGGTTAAAACTAATCAATAGGGGCATATTCCCAACTTAATCTTCAAAGCATACGATTTAAGCGAAAGAGAGTTAGATCTATGTACACATGAAAATCAAAATTCTAACTAGACTTATCACCCTAAACTTGCATCCATGAAAATGGGTACAAACACAGTCGAGAAATTTATATCTGAAACCCAAAGGTGAAAAGATTCAAATTTAAAATCTAAGATTGTATGCGCTTGATTAAGCATGGGTTAGACCTAAAAGAGGGTCAAATCCCAAGATTGGCCAAATCCAATTGGGGTCCCAAAAAGATCAATGAAATTTTAAGTAAACCTCGATTAGATCAAATCAAGTCCAGTCCATATTAAATTTGGATCATTTAAAGTATCAAATCGTAGTCTGCTAAATTTATACTTTGAAACTAAGATATGGTTGGTTACTGGTCCCGCGGCCCCAATTAGTAACTCTTTTTTTGATGCATCTATAGTTAGTCCTCTGACTCTAGTTGAATCAATTTCATGCTAGGGTTAGTCCTTTGGCATTTGATAAGATCCAAACTAGAGTTAGACATTTAACTCTACTTAATAAAAATTAGAGTTAGTCCTCTAACCCTCCTTAAGTTATTCCTTTGACTCTGGTTAAGCCATGTAACATTTAGTGACTTATGAAATTCATATTTATATTTAATTATGTTCATCTTCTTTCAGCACTTGTGAATAAGGTCTTATAGTCAGAGGTGCTCCGATATTTGAAGGTAATTAATGGTGTATTCTTGGGTTCATCAGAAGCTATCGAACAAGATATCCTCTCCTGTTGGGTGAATTTGATAGGGTCATAATGAAATATCTCATTTGTGTATCCTATGTCTCTCCAAAATAGCACTCCTCTCAAGGAGCAAATCTCATAGTAATCAGCTATCTTATTTTGAAGAAAGAGTTTGATAGGAACAATCCAGGCAATCAATATTTGTTTCTATAGCAAGTCTTCAAAAATTGCTAACAAGATTATAAGAAGTGTTGTCAGAAATAAAGAGAAATGTCATCTGAGCAGGTCATGTTAGGATAAGCTTGTAGCTTTCCCTAGTCCAATTTTAGGGCTATTATTGGGTGAAATTTGGTGACTAACTGGGTGGAAGAATAGATAGAAATAATTGTTATTTGTGTCTAAAGCAAGAGACTTATCAGTTATCATGGTGCAAGAGGGGCAAGTATAGAATTATTAGATAATGAGTGGCTTTGTTCAGTAAGGATTTATAGTAGCATTAGGGAACCTCCATAGCTTATTAAGGAGAACAGGAAAAGTAGAAAATAAAAAAATAGTATTTATTAGAAAAATTTTAGGAAAATAAGCATTTTATAAAATTTTAGAAAATACGTTATAGAGTGTAGGTGCTTGCACTATATTCAGACCAATTGTAATCTAAAGACCGACATAGCAAGAGAGGTGCAGACCGAAATACCAAGAGTGCAGGCCAAATGATTATAGTACAGAGTTAAGAGGAGTAAGGGTTATCAGCCTATGACGAGGTTCTACAAGAGCAAAATCTAAAGAGGGTAGTTACACCACTTTTCACTATTCATAATATGAGAGAAGTGGGATAGTTATACCTATCTTCTTATTGCACATGATGTGAGAGGAGGGGTAGCACTAGTTATCATATACAATAGTAATAGGCTATTTAGCAAATAATAGCAAGGATAAGTGTCTAAAAGGAGTTATAGTATCTATCTTACCCCGTTATGAGGAGCCACTTATAAATATCAGAAATGTTGAGAAAGAAACTCTTGGATACATCAATAATCCAATTTATCTTTAATTTCTTTTACTTTATCTTGCTCTTAGATTATCAACAGGATTCTACTTTAGAAGTAGCAGCAACAACAGATTTCTTCAGCTATAACTCTGGCTACACCCTATCCGACCTATCCATCTTCTTTCACAATAAGTGGTGTCGCGGTAACAAAAATTCTTGAAGGCTAGACCCATGCTACTCTCATTTTCTTCCCGTGATTAATCTATTTCTGGCTAATCAAATGCTGGTGGCACACTCGTGCATCTACCTAGCATAGCCATTGGGCTCGTTTATTTTTTGCTTGTTAGCAAGCTTTTCTGGCACACTCCTCTCTCTATAGACAATCGAAGTGAGAGTTAACGTATATGGGTGGTGGGCAAAAGAGCTCCTAGCCACTTAATTAAAGGACAAAGTTATTCCTTAAAATTGTTGGGAAATGTTCACAATTTGGGATGTTGATTAATATTTTAATTTGTTCAACTAGATAGATAGATGCATTTACTTGGGTGAGTTAATTTTTCCAAAGGCACTGGGGTATTTCTTTCAATAGTTTCATCCACATATTTAATAATAATATTTTATCTGAAAATAAATTATATTTTCATCATCCACATGATATTCCCATAAGAAAATTATGTCAGTCTCGTTAAATGCACAATAATTTCAAAAGTACTTGTCCCGGGCCTTGTCATGCTTAACTATTGTAATAGGTCGTATCTTTGCCTCATTCATTTTATATTCATTTTATAGCCTTATGTTTTTCCTCTTTTTTTTTTTTGTGGCTGGGGGGTGGCCTTGTTTTCTAATAGTCATAATATCATTGTCTCCCCAATCAAACACAAAAGCCCAAGAGAGTTAAGGAGAAGAGAAAAACAAAAGCATACAATGAGTGCCCACGAATAGATACCAAGCACAAGTTCTTGAACTTTATACTTTAGATAAGGGATGGTTAGAATCCTAGCGTATTGGCCAATAGAGAGATTTGGAAATTTGTAATCTAGCTCACTCCTTTGTTGGGGCCATGCCTACCCAAAAAGCAGCAAAGAAGCGAGCATTGTGAAAACTACCGCAAAGCAGATGATTTCTTCTCCCAAAAGACTCATGCATTATGTTCTTGCTAAATAGCCAAAGCCATTGCAGCCAACCCTGTCTTGAAAGCATGCTTGAAGGAGATGGTAACTGGCACTAATTTTTGAGCAAAAGCCTCCATGGTTGGCTCTCATAAGCAATCGGATTTTATGCATGTATGCTTTCCAATTTCTGGATTTTTGGAATGATTAGTAACAAAAATATCTTGATCTCGGAATTAATTCTCCTTTTCAAATTTAACTAAACTTAAAGAAAGACAAAACATATGTTCAAAGAATGATAGGATGAGTCTTTTAAATAAGTGAAACACATGTAATACATTTGTAAACAATATCGTAATTGCGATTACACACATGGAAGCAAAGATAATTAATGTGTATCGATGACACATGTTATTCAAAAGTTCCAAGAAGTAGTATCTCCTTGTTGATTATTTCGAATGAAGGCAAAATGATAGCTAGAATGACATTTCAATTTGATGTAAGATAGGCTTCACATGGTCATCTCCTCATTACATATGCCCATCTTTCGGCACAAGTCAGAGGGCTTCGTCTTCTCAAGTTTAGATAGAACTCGAGGGGCATATTTATAAACTGTTTCCTTGCACTGCAAACAAATTAATAAGATTTTCATAATAATATTACTCAATATGTTATGCTATTCTAAATAATTTGCAGAAGATCTAATCTTCAGTTAATAAATTATTTGGTGTCTAGAGAGAGCTTGCACTTACTAATTGCTCATTTTCCTCTACTTCTTCACAATACTCGATAAGAACCTCCTCCATCCTCGTCTGAAAAATAATTTTCTAGATAAGATGAAACAAGAAGAATAATTGGAATAATACAAATATATATCTGATCAGCCAACTTATGAGTTACCCTTGCTTTAGGCTGTTTTAACTTTGTCATTAGCTCCTTGACAAACCTACGGCATGCAACACATCCTTTCTCTTCAAGCATCTAATAACAAATAAAAAGGCAAGTATAGTGAGCATCAAATAAAATGTGATTCTATTGTATTTGCTCCTTTCTAGATATATAGTATATGAGTAATTTATAAACATTCTAACATTTTTACCCAACAATTATTTTTACAAAAATACATTTGCAAACTAGATATATCAATGCAAGAAGTATAATAGAGAACATAATGAAAAAAAGGTACATCTTACAATGTATAATAAGAGAATCTTATTAATCTATTCTATTCGGATTTATTTTGTGTAGATATAGTTGTGACTTTATATACATATGATCCACCCTGACACTTTATCAGTATATCGGTTTAGGCATGTTGGTATTTAAGGTAATCGAAAGTCATACCACCCATGTTCTTTATATATACTTCTTTAGAAAAGATTAAAGTGAGAAGGCAGATTCTTCACAATGTCAAATTAAGAGTTTTAATTAGAAGATATTAGTAAAACTTGGTATTAACTATCACACAAAATATAGCAATCGAGTTTGCATCATGCATTTAACAAAAAATAAAATAGAAATATAAAAATTAAAATAAAAGCAAATTTAAAATAAAAAATAAAACTATTTAAGCCAAAAGATTATATTAAATTAATTTTTACGAGAGTGATTTAAAAGAAACTATGACCTATGGTAATGGAAAATTCTAAACTAATTAACCTAACAGTTAAAAATTTAATATCTTAAATGTTAAATGATCTTTCATATTTTAATTGATTTCTGGTAAGATAAATGAATGGATCAAGTGATCGATAAATAAAAGAAACATAGAGGTAATATGCTATCCTAGAAATTAAACTGGACATTTATTTGTAGTAGTTGGATTTCCAACATTGTAAAAATTTAATTGGAGAGAGACTGGTAATTTTGGAAAAAAGAAAAATTCTAATGGCATTTTGAGGACAAAAGTTGATACAGAATCTTTCAGAGAAAACTTAAAATTTTCAATTCTCCTTAATTTTTTAATATAATATAGATTTAGATGCATATCAACATTATACTTTTTATACAAATAATAAAACATTACATTATCTATATACAGAACTGAACAAAATTTTGATATTATTGATTGTAAAGTTTGTAAGCCCATAAATGAGTATTTATTTTTTTATATAGTAGGTAGATAAGAAATGAAAATTTTATTTTAATATTTTATTTGATTTAACTTTTCACTTATTTCAGTCTTTTCATAAGTCACCCATTAACTATTAACAATTTCTTTGTATTGTACCAAAAAAAAACAATATTCTTTGCAACTAAGGTATAAAAAGTAGCTTACCTAAATTAAGACAAAGGCAATATATATCTTTAAAATAGCAATGGTGGACACAAGACAACCTACTAGTTGAACTCAACAACCCCCCCCCCCCCCCGGTTCTAATATTCATTTACCTCTTCTAATTTAAGCATACTCTCACAACCTTCTATGTGAAAGCATAAACATAATGTTCTTTTGTCAAATTAATTTTCCCTAGCTAATAGAAAAAGCATAAAATTATGTTCATGACATCAAACATCATGGATAAAATTGCCCAATGAACTTGTCTAAGTTGGTTGGCACTCCTCTCCGTAATTATTGTGTCAGGAAGCTAGAGATCTCAAGTTTGACACCCCCCCCCTCCGGGTCTAATATTCATTTACCTCTTCTAATTTAAGCATACTCTCACAACCTTCTATGTGAAAGCATAAACATAATGTTCTTTTGTCAAATTAATTTCCCTAGCTAATAGAAAAAGCATAAAATTATGTTCATGACATCAAACATCATGGATAAAATTGCCCAATGAACTTGTCTAAGTTGGTTGGCACTCCTCTCCGTAATTATTGTGTCAGGAAGCTAGAGATCTCAAGTTTGACTTGAGATGGTGGCACTCACACCATTATTCTTAAAAAAAATAAAAGAAAAGCCAGGAATGAGATTTTTAGCAACAAGAAAACTTAAGATCATATAATAATGCATGATGGGTTATGTAGAAATTTGGCTTTTTAATTTAAATTTTACCTTCATAAGGATCTTTTCCTCCGTAAAAATATCAATTCCAATTAGAGACCTGTCTTCGTCGATGCACAACTCTGAGTTGTTGCAGTGGCTTTCTTCATGGAATGGTCCTTGGAACATCAAATTAGTTTGATGAAGAAAAGTCCTTGATGTCTCTAGACACTTCAAAGATACAAGCATAAAGGTTTATAGAATAAGAAACCACATTGGAAAGGTCCTTGCAAGCATATCAAGCATATGAGCAGGCTGTTGTACCTTAGCTTCTAAATCATCAGGCAGAATGTGACATACTTCACTTGAAAGTATGCCAATTTCTTCAAACAATTTCATGGTGCTTGAGATTTTCGCAGCTTTTCCTAAAGTTTCTAAGCATGATACACAATTAACAGTGTTAGCCATCATCATCAGCCAACAGTGCATTCACATATATAAGCAGTGTAGCATTGTGACTTGTCAAGACAAAAGATTAGCATTCATAGATGATTATGTAATTTTCTTCCAACAAAAATTGATGGGAAGTATTATTGTTCATTTTATGCTAATGTGCTCTTCAAAGATATTGTACTTAGAAATCCTCAATATCAAATTAACTAGGGTTAATTAGGTTTCCACTAAAGATTTTGGTAAGTTACTTTGCTTTAGAATGCAGGAAGTACTAGATTGTATAGCTACACAATTCACATTCGTTTGTCAGAGTTTGAACCGAGACTCCTGGATATAAGGTGACATGGGGAAGAGAACTAGATTTAACCTTACTCACCTTCATTCACTGTCATGGACTCAACCTTATGCCTTGCATCGACATCTGTCAATGAAATGAATAGGATCATAAAGCACCATGTCATTCTTGTATCCATCCTTGCCTGCCAGGAAATAGTAGACCATAATAAATTTACATACTTCACATTCAATTCTCAAATTTAAATTTACATACTTCTCATGCCTAATCTCAAATTTCACAAGTTCGTCTTTGTGTTTAATCCTGAGCTAACTGTGATGATGATGACAAAGCCTGATCGCAATTATTTGAGATCGGCTTAAATACTGAATTTTACCATTTTTAGGACTTGTTGGCATCTAAATTTTTAGATCCTGAGCACTTTTTTCATTGTATATTTATTTCAACTAATTGTTTGATGACTTCAAATTATTGAAATCGAACAAGATCAAACCATGCATCAGAGGTTGTGACTTTTAGATCTGGTTTTGCGCCGGATCTTAAAAAAGATCAATCATGTTGCAACCTTGTTAAAACATCCAAGACAACACCAGCACTCAAATATTTTATGAAGAAGATTTTCATGAACTAAGGACAAATTATGCTGCTTTCAAGGCTTGACTCTTGACAGATAACAAAGAAAAACTAAACTTACCATGATGATGACCTCTTTTGAAGTCTCACAGTGAAGCACTTGGTTGGGAAAAGAGCTCCAAAATGTTTTCTCCCTAGAGAAAGCCTCAATATCACAACCCTTATCCATTAAACAAAATTCATATTTCATAGACCATGAAAAAAAAATATTTTAGACTTAATTTTTCCTACACATCAAAAGTAAAAAAACCAGAAAGAGAAGGAATAAAGCTTCAAATCAAACTTCACCATGGAAATGGAACCAAGAAATAATCTTCAGCAGTAAACTACATAACAAAGAACTAATAATACCATATTTATCATACCAAAGCTCTAAGTTATGACTGTGGAGAAGGAACAGACTGAATTCTAATGATATGGAAAGAATGTGTTAGGGAAAGCTAGCTATTAATAGACACAATCCACATCGTGATTCCCGTCTCAATTATGTTTCTGTTTCTCTTACTCTGACCTCATTCTTTTCATGTGAAGAGTTTCCAAGGATGCAGATATTCAATTATTTCATTCAGGAGATGGCTAATGTACAGGGTTGAGCTTAGTTTCGACCCGGACCGCACCCGTTTAAACCTGACAGTAACATAACTGGACCCGGTTCATAATCCGGGTTTTGCATGGGTCCGCACCAGGTTTAATATTCAACAGTGCAATCTATTCTAACTGCAATTTAGATTTAGTTCGAGCAAAGCCCAAATTTGGAAATTGCATGGATTCATTTGATCTAAAAATCTAGATCTCGGTAACTGTGGATTGGCTAGATCCAATAATTTTGAATAAACAATCATGTGGGTTTCACACAAATTAAAGCTAGACATGTATATATGCCAAATTAATCCAGCTTTATTAGTACTAGCAAAGTGTGATAGAAATAATGCCTTCTTTTCAGCTTGGGAGCTCACATGGTTCAATCTTCCTTCGAAAGGGTACATGTACTGCCCATACCAACTCTACAGAGCATGTACATGGGGTAGATCTAGATGCAATCCATTTCAAAACAGGCTTTTTTTCACTCTACTTAGATCGATCTATCTTAATGATATAAAATTAGTAGAATATGGTACATGCAATACATTTGTCGGTTCATGGGAAAGAGGTATAAGGGGCTGTGATCTCCTATTGGAGCAAATACACACTTCCAGTTTAACAGGTGTATTTCTATTTCTTTTCTTTAAGGAAAAGGGATGTTTAGATATATTTATAATCATGTATCATATCAAAAATATATTAATGAACATGTAGAACTGTGGTCAATCATATTGCTATGGTCAATGCTTGCGGAAGTTGAAAAAGAAACATACTAAGGAATAGCTGATGCAATTTACTCTTTTTCATCATCATGATATAGAACTTTCAAGCTTAATTGATGTCATTTTAGCCAAATATTTTATTTTTCTTGTGGTGGAAATGTTAGTGAAATAGCTAATGATATATCAACTGCCCTTTGAATTTGTCCCATATTTGAATTCATCAAGCATTTTCCTATCTCTACTAAAACCTCCAGAGCATATGTAAATCTTGATTTTTTAATGAAAACACGAAGTTATAGTTTTGTTCCAACATTAACCTGTGTACATCAAAAACCAGTTTATATGCTTTCTAAGGAGACACTTGGAAAGCAACTCGCAAGAAGCTAAAAGATTTATGAAAAAAAAAATCATATTGCTTGCCATGACCTTGTCCATTTACAAAGGCCTTTATGATTGTACAAGTTGATAGACATAGAAAAATAATTTGAAGCATCTTTTTACGATGCTTGCACTGCCAACCTTTCAAAGGCTTGATGTTATATATACTGAAAATAATTGTACCTCTCACTATGTATCATTTAGAGGGTAAGTTTTGGCGCAACAGTAGCTCCATTTTAATGTGGTAAAGTAGCTCCATTTTAATGTGGGTATCATAAGTTTGAAATATGGAAACAGTCGTTCTGTTCGTGAGGTTAAGATTGCGTACATTCGACCCTTTGCAAACTTTGAAGTAGCAGGAGCCACTGGGATGCCCTTTTTTTTTTTTTTCAAAAAAATGTATCATTCAGCAAGCACATTTGAGAGCCTCAGTGGAGGCAAGCAGATGCACTAGAAGCAGCACCATATTATCCACCTAGTTCTTACTACATGACGTTTGAGAACTTCAATTTGAGCAAGAAATGAATAGGATGGATGTGAGACTTTTCAACCCCGCCAGAACTGCACCTCTGGCATCTTTCTTACACTACTACATTTAGAGAACCTCATTCTTCCATCATATAAATTGAAAGAGAGAGAGAGAGAGAGAGAGAATTTAAAATGATGAGTAATTTGAGCATTGAAATTACTAGAAAGAGCAGAAAGTGCAAATTGCATATAGAAGTTAGAAGACACTTGAAAACAAGATAAAAGACAGGCTAAGAACACCTATTTTCTGAATCAAAGATCACCAAAATTTGTGAGTTCTCAAGATTTTCAAAGATATAAATACAGTACATCCACACATAGAAAAATGCTGTGTAACGTAAAATATTCATGCATGTACCACCTCGAACAGAAGCTAAATAGACGGATGCTGAACTAACAATATATCATTACAAGACTGAAGAATATTTCCAAGATGCTACCAACAGGGTCAACATCTGTCCTCAATATAACTACTGAAAGATTGCAAATTAACATCAAATGACAATATTTTAGGAAACATACATAAAATGTTTTATTTTATACATAGATGGATATAAAATTCTGTGAACAGCATTTTCAGGTATTAGGTTTCGGAGCACTGGGGTTGAGATGTTTTGTCTAGTAAAAAGCATAATTTTGAGGCCTTTGTCATATCGTAATGGTGGATCTTGGCCTACTCTACCATGGCGGATATCCTTTGTTTCATAGTAGTATTTTCTTCTACTTTTTATCTTCTCCAAACATGCTATGCTAACTGCTCTCATGCTTGATATTCAGTTGACATTATATTGCATCAAAATGGGCAGGACTGAAATGACCTGAAAGGCTGTTGCAGTTGCTGAGAAGAGGCTCTTTGATGACAATGGCCAGAATTTTTCTATGAATACGTGAACTGGAAGGATTATCAGGAAGCAAGCAAGGCTTCATCAGACATGGACACCCTCTGGATACCATCCTGATATGCGAGGAAGAGCTTGAGCTTCTTGAGGGCTCTGCCTGCAGTCTAAACAAGTCCCTGTATAACCATGCCAGAGGCCTCTAGATCCTTTGTTTTTCTGATGTATTTACACTGTATAGAGAAGAAAAAATAAGCACAAAGTGATCAATTTGTATTCAAAAAATGGAACTCATTGTAATATAGGCGAAAGCACAGACTTATTTGTCCATCTTGATCCCACAGTACTTGCTCATCATTTGGTTCATCTAGCATTGTTGGAGATCAATAGTCATGGCTGGAGGGTACCTGGTATTTGATATTTGAGAGGATGGGACTATAGGGTTTCAAAATCTACAACAGGAAAATTGTGTACATTTCCACAACAGTTACTGATTCATGCCCCATGTAATTTATTGTATTGGATTACAGTTCTGTATGAAAATAGACATATATTGGCTGTTGTTTTTAAACTTCAAGTCAGTAGTGTGCACGAGCTGTGTGACAAATGTAGTTCTTGAAGCATTCATTTTTCCAGTGGGAGTTGCTTCATAATTACTTACATAAAATACATAATGTAAATTAGTTGGTAGCTAATAAGGATGGAAAATTAAATTTGTATCTTTATGCAAAACTTGCAATCAGCCTTGTAGCTCCTCATGATGTGTTGAGCTGAGCATGGTAGTACTTAGTTGATTTCTTCATCAGCCGTATGGTTCTATGTAATTCTAACATAGATTGCAAACTTTTTATGGATTTTTCTCTTTCAAAACAAGTAACTAATTGTCACGCCCCGAACCCAGCACCCGGGTCCGGTACGCGACCGGCCGCATGAGCCCTAGAGCAGTGCCCTAAAGATCATGCAAGGCCTATGATTAACAAAAATTCCAATAAATCCACAACTAATTTAATAATTCAAATAGACAAATCCAACATGTCCAAATAAACAAATTGGTTCAATTACAAAGTCTTCAAATGTTCATCGACATCAAAGAAGGATAAACAAACTAACTAACTAATAACTCTGGTACTCGCACTCTGCGCCCATCCCATCCAAATCTATGCATCCTGCAACTCTGGTAAAGAAAAAGAAGAAGAGAGGGGTGAGCTTTACAGCCCTTGTAAGAATCCCTACACATCCATACCAACACAATAATAATATGAATTTGAAAGCCACGATAAATCGATGCACATTTCATGAAATCATAAACTGACTATCAAAAGGCTCAAATAATCAATATAAGTATGCACGTCAAATATCAATGAAAGTCCAACCACGCAAGAATGATATAGCATACGACAGCTCATTAATCTTCATTAATATTTTCAAAGCTTTTTCTTTCCATTCTATATTAACTTGATCCGGATCAATTATCTTTCCGACTTTGGGCCAAATCCCGGTCACGTTTCCAGCCCGTGACAGGGCAACCAATAGTGTCACACTTAGAGCCTGTGACGGGCAAACCAACATTGTCAACACTTAGAGCCTGTGACGGGCAAACCAACATTGTCACACTTAGAGCCTGTGACGGGCAACCAAATAGTGTCACACTTAGAGCCTGTGACGGGCAAACCAACATTGTCACACTTAGAGCCTGTGACGGGCAAACCAATAGTGTCACACTTAGAGCCTGTGACGGGCAAACTCATAATAACGAGACGGCCCAAAGTCAATGTTCATTTAATCAAATTTCACATCCACACATCAGTCCCTTTTATTTACTTTATTTCCGGCCTAGCTAACCATGATCACGTTTCCGGCCCGTGACAGGGCAATCACTATAACATGGTTAGTCAATACCACCACATCCATAATTCAATTATGCAGGTATAAGTTATACACATACAAAGCATCCATCACACTACCAACCACAAGCCAACACGATCAAAATATAATTAAATATAAAACTATTTTTGCTTTGTCTGGATCATAGCATATCAAACATATATAGTGCAAAAATATGTATATCATGTAGGGATTGGCGTACAAGGATTCTTACCGAAATTGTAGACTGACTCAAACACGGTCCGAATCACAACCTACGCGCTGGGTGCTGAGTCCCCTGATCGAAACCTCCTGGCTCCGCCGACTCTTCCTCTACAACATCAATTACAAATCACAAACTAAATCATTTAATATTTAAATATTCTAAACCATAATTCATATCTACTATGAGGTCCATCACCAGGTCCCCAAACATCTCAATCCCTCCAAATCTAGGGCAGTCGGGGTGGCCCGACTCCCACCCTTGTACCACCGGCCTATGTCGTCGCCGGCCGTGGCCGCTGCCCACGCCGGCGATGATGGCCGGTCCCGATGAAGAAACCAAAAGAAAGGGATGATCCCTCTCTTTTCATGGTTGGGAATACATCTCCCTTCCTCAAATCTTTTTGATTCAAGGGCAACAATGGCCACTGCCCAACCCTCAGCCACCACTGGTCGGAACCGTCGCCGGGCCCGCTACTGTTACTGTCACCGGCGATGGTGGCCGACCAAGAGAGGAAGAGAAGAAAAGTTCTTCTCCTTCTTCTTCTTCTTCCCCCAAAACCGACACTGTCCCCTCCCCCTTCCTCCATTTCTTCCACGGAAAGGCCACCGTGATGGTGGCTCGGCTTCCCCCCCCCACCCGACGGCAGCCACGGTGGCCCACGCCGCCGCCGGCCGTCGTCACCGGTGGCCAACCGACGGGGGAAAGAGGAGGAGAGGACGGGATCACGAGGAAGGCCTCGGATCCGCCATCTCCCATCTCCAACCAAAGCCCTAGAGCCCTACTCCAAATCTCCCATATCCCGACCCCACCACCGTTCATGGAACCTCGGCCATCCCGGCGACCGGCGGCCGGCGGCAAGATCCGAAAAGAGAAGCCGAAACAGGGTACCCCTGTTTCGGATCCTTCTCCGACGATCTCACCGGCCAAATCCCCCATCAACACCGCCCGAAAAGCTAGCAAATGAAACGCAAGGGAAGGATTCACGCTTACCTCGGTCCGATGGGGGTGCTCCGGCGGCCTTCCGGCGATAAAATCGGAGAGGAAGACCTTCGGATCCCCAAGCTTCTTCGCCCGATTTGTGAGGAGTCCTTCACGAAGGGAAGAGGTCGCTTTGCGGCCGGCCGGATCTCCTCTCCGGTGCTTGTCTCCTCCGGCGATCGACCTCACGCCGGACGCCGCCGCCTCCCCCCTTTTTTTTTTTGGTTTCTCTCCACGATCGTGCCCTAGGCACGATCGTAATATGGTGGATGGGCCCGGTCTTTTCGGGCCGGCCCGTCCACCCCTCTCTCTCTCTTTTTTTTTTTTTTTTTTTTTTAGGGGTATTACATACTCTCCCCCTTAAAAAAATTTCGTCCTCGAAATTAACTTACTTGAAGCCTCAAATTTTTTAAAAAAATTGCATCCATTATATCATCCCTGAGATTTCAAATAGTCTCCCTCTCGAGTACCTACCCATAAGGTTTTGACATACAAAAATTACATCATCTCAAAACTTGATCCTTTCTATTTACCACACATAGTAAGTTCTTTTGATCTCCTTCAAAAGAATTCTAAACTCCCAACCTTGGATTAAAATGCCATAATTATATCCCAAAGAAATTAATTTCTCTTAATTCTACCCAGAGATCATAATTGGCTTGATAGAAATAGGAAAAATCTTTAGTATCAAATGCTCTTAATATTCTATAATCATTTTTCTTTTCTTAACTTTGCCTGTGATTGAATGATCAACCTTTATCCTAGAATTCCAGGCCCAAGCTTAATCACAGAGCTATCAATCCGTTAACGCTAAATTTGAGATGCCCCCAAAATTCTTCTTAGAATTATCAAAAATAGGAGAGCCCACAACTACTTCCAGTAGCAAAGAATCAACGACATTCCCTCTACTAGAAAACTAACTCAAGTCTTCCATAATAATACCTTTCAGATCAAGGTATTATTATTAAATATTTTCTTTTTCTAATCGATTTCAAAATAACTCAAACCACTACACTTCCGCTGCGCACTCTGATCTAACTCATCAAATTCTCTAAAGTCACAAAATGATTTCTGTCCAAAGTATCACTTTGCATCGAGACTAAGAAAATCCAAATTTTAAATTTTCAAGTAGAACTAGAGCAAAACATCTAGATCTTTTTTTCTCGATTTATATAGAGTATACTTACCATAACTAACCCCCATCCTTTAGTCAAGTTTAAGGTCACTACGTGATCTCCACAACCTTTTTAGAATCCAAAAATATCTAGGTTTAATTTAAAGGGGTAATTCTTGTATTCCCTTAGCATTTAATCAGAAAATCTACATTGATTTTCCTTCCAACAGAATTTACTTCAAATTCAATGGGTTAGAACTGTTGAGCCAATATCACTATGAGTAGGAATTAACACTATCAACCTCCAAATTCTTTTTCACCAAAATTCTTAATGTCTTATGATCAATGCTACACATAATAACTCACATAAGCATCTCAAAATCGAATTTCTACTCAATTTTGTATTTTACAATGACAAAGATTTCAAGTTAACACACCCAATAATCTCCAACAATTATAAGAAAATTCAGTAGCCCAATCCAAATATGAGAATTCAAATAATTAGAATTCCTCATCAATGCATACTCTATGGCCTCAAAATAATCAAATACATCAATAGGAAATAGACCTATTTGCAATATCCAACATGCCAATATCAGATATAATCCACATGCATTTTCAACTTCGAAGAACGTTCCTTTCAATATTATGAAATCTTTTTAGCTCACTCCAATACTATGGAAGATCTACGTACAAATCTCACTCTAATAATTAGCAAAATCAAAAGTAAATCATATCAAAACCCATATCAAGTTTGAATTTTCAGGTCATTTAAATAATATCTAAACATCGTATAAATATGCCATTGTTAACCTTCCTACACTTATCTTAGGTCTAACCTCTCTTATCATGATCACAGACAATTTATACTTTCCTTCTACACTCATCGAAAACCAAATCCGATGTATACATTTTATCACAATTCCCAGTGATCTTACACCTTAAGCACTGAATTTAATTGTCATATCCCAAGTGATCATAACCTGAAGCTATGATATATTTCGTCACGATCCCTAGTGATCTTAAACATATACTCAGATTCCAATTTGCACAAGTCCCAATGATCTTAAACCTCAAACTCTAAATGCCACTAAGGCCACAGTCCTAGTGGTCTTAAACCTTAGATTATAATATCATTCTGTTACAATCTCAAGTGATTATAAACCAAATCTCTGATAGTTTTTCTATCATAATTCTCCACTGATACTCACCTGAACATAAACCCTAGATACCTTAACCTTAAGCTCTGATACCACTCTGTCACGCCCCGAACCCAGCACCCGGTCCGGTACGCGACCGGCCGCATGAGCCCTAGAGCAGTGCCCAATCATGCAAGGCCTATGATTAACAAAATTTCAATAAATCCACAACTAATTAATAATTCAAATAGACAAATCCAACATGCCAAAAAACAAATTGGTTCAATTACAAAGTCTTCAAATGTTCATCGACATCAAAGAAGGATAAACAAACTAACTAACTC